>NC_090251.1:2175274-2303673 GCF_037325665.1 Littorina saxatilis
CACCACCACCCCCAGCTGCAGAAGCACCACCACCACCACCATCAGCGGCAGCAGCAGCAACATCACCGCCATTTTTGTTTTAATAATAAGGTCGAAACTAAGGAATTTAGTTCTCCTTGACATTTGGGCTTGTTAGTCACAAACGTAGGTCGGAACTTTTGAAAATATCGTGCCATGCATTGCGCACTAGAGCGGTAGTTTCGAACTTTGGATTTAGGTCCCAACTAGCTTGGTACTGGTAGTCTCCATTTATGCATTCCACTACTGGTTAGTGGTTACAGAAAAAGTGTGTTCATAAGTGGATCACTTCAGTTTAGCGTGTGCACGCATGCGCACGATACAGATCCCAAGGTTGCGAAGAAAGTCTCAGGCTTTGGAAAACACCAATACATGCATGCAGGAAAAAAACAAAAAAAACTTAAGGACAATAATATAGAGAACACTTCATACGTTCGTGCCGAAGCCCAGCGCGTGGCTGAAGACTAGGCTTGCCGCCACCTTTTCCCATCTTGTCATAGTGGAGTACGAGTCTTTGAAGAACATGTTCATGAAGGTCGTGCCGAAGAAGACGAGGCATGCGACGACCCCGGCGTTGCTGGTTTTCTTTAGGAAAGTTCCCATCATCAGGCAAAAAGACGTCGTGGCCGCTGAGTAGAGCATGAGGAAGACCCAGAAGAGTGACATAGACACATCACCTAACAGCGTCTTGTCAGGCGTGTTGGACTCGACTGAGAAGACCACAGTGAAGATGGTCATGATGATAAAGTGGTAGAGGTAGATTGTCAAAAACCACGACGTCCATAGAGCTCCGGACGACAGGCCCATCATTTTCATCGTCTCCTTCAGCTTCTGCTCCTTCTCGTACACAATGAGCTTCGTGCTTTGGAGCACGTTCACCACCAGCGAGATGAACATGAGGAGATGGAAGTACGACTTCAGAGTATCCATTAATGCATTCAAGTAACGAGCGCGCGGGAGTAGCTCAACCAAGCCCAGGCTAAAGTTGCCGTTCCCGCCCCATTCTTCTATGAAGACTTTAGACATCAGGTACTGAATGTTGTCGCTAACTTCAATCACACCAGTTTCCGATTTCGTTAACATTTCACGAGCGTATGTCAATTCTGTTTGAAAGTTTGGACGATGTGGATGGTGTCGAATTTGATAGTCTGCTGTGAGGGGCAGCTGTGTGGCCGTCTCCAGCCCATTGAACCCAATAGCGACCACCATCGTGAAGTTGCTCGTTCGGTAATAATCCAGCAGTGCAGTCATGTTGGAGAATCCCATTGTCCTGTCCCAGTATTTTAAATAAGGCTCTGTAGGGCTTTGCCTGTCAAGGCGCGACATGAGCCTTTCGGTCAGAGCCGTCTTTGGAGTAAATCCAAGGATGTTATTGCCTGGCTGTCTCCAGGGAGGGATGAAAAAGGGTTCGATACTAGGTTTGTAACTATCGCACACAAGTGTATAATCTTTTGGAGGCGCGACATTTTTTGATTCCTTTGTGACTAGGGTGCCGAGCTTGTAGACAAGAAAAGCGATCACTAGTGGAGTCGCTATCTCCAAGATGGTAGCGATGATGTTGCTTTTCTTCAGCAACAAATTTTTGTACATGACGAGAACTACTTGTCTTCCAAACCCCATGATGGTGACGCTTTTCTTTTAGTCCTGGTGCCCGAGAAGCATTCCTAGCAAATATGTGCCCCTCTTGATGTAGAAACAAGGAACACTGAGATCGGTTTGCTTACCCTCACGCTTGTTTCAGCTTGGCAGGCGAGCAGCCGGTAGTTCTCGACTGATGTAAAATAATACGTCAGCTTGTTACAGAAAGGAATGACGTCAAAAATGAATATTGTACGTCATAGTCTACTACATATTGTTCCTCATCAAAACAAATATAAAACACCGAAGCAACTACTTCAGGTTAGTTCTTTATCAAATCAAATGTTCGTCAACTCGGTGCTGACTTCATCACTATGGTTAGGACAAGTACTGTGATGTACAGTGTATTTACGATTAATATTACGTCATTTTCTTTCGCGCGCATTCTTTCTTTCGCGCTTTCTCGCGTTCTCTGCCGTCTTGGTTCTTTCCACAGGCACTCGTCACGATCGGGTCGGGATCAAAGTGGGCGGGGCCTGTGCGCTCTCAGGACTATTACTATTACAAGGTAAAACCCCATTTAGGAACCTACGCTAATTATGATGACGCGAGCTTCCATTCAAATTAACTTAGGCAACGATGGTTCGATGACGTCATCCAATAGTCACATCACAGAAGGAAATGTACAAATGCTGAACGTAGCCCATTTTAGCTCGACTTATTAGACAGATAGGCTTGAGGAGAATGATAATAACAAAGTTATTAACAGAATGCAGACCTCAATGATCGTGAGAACGCACAATACACCACTAAACAGTTCCGACGTTTACATGGAACAAAGAAGGAAAATCACGTGACCGCACAGACGCCTCTCATTGGCTGCGTCATTTTTTCGAGGAAACAAATCGTCTGCAACACAGCTGTGCGTATGTTCTGCGACTGACGAGTCAGACACTTGTGTTTATTTTGTTGTTTTGTCGATGTAAGTTCAGCGATTATCGATTTTAACGATGGCATGTCACTGCCCGATGATTGATTGTGACAACGGAAGCTACCGTCTTCAAAATGGAAAGCTAAACTTTGCAAAATTCAGTCCGACCAGGTTCCACACGAGTCTGTGGCCAACCACCGTTCAGGTAAGCGCAACACTGTAACAGTTCTTGATCAACTTATTTTATTGCCTGACATTCATGCGATTTATTGTTTTTTTCTGCAAATTCCATAGCATGATTACAAAATCGTTTAGCTAGACCTGCATTTATACAGCTTTGAACGTTACAAAAACTGCACTGCAGTGTTTGAATCTGCCGTGCATGAGGTCAAAATATTTGGCTCACTTTCTGTGTCAGTGTGTTTCCGTTTCTTGTTTTTTTGTTTTACTTCATGTTGTTAGAGCATGGCTGTGATTAAAAAGCAATAAAAATTGCTTTTTAGAGCCATAAATTGTTAAATCTGATATGCATCTGTCTGTTTTCAACAGCTTGCATCCGCATCCAACACACAAGAAGAAACCAGCACAACGAGATTAAAGTGGATTCGACTCATCAGCCGTGTAGACACAACAGCAGACGGAAGGCACAAGCTTTTTTCACCTGCAAAAGATGCAAGGGTTTGTTCTCTACACTTTCTTGATGGCACACCAACTGCAGAGATTTCTTTCCCAACACAAAACTTGGGATACCCTGGATTTCAACACAGAGTAAGTTTTTTTTTAAAATAATTTTCTTGTTATATTTTGTGTGTGTACGCAGTAAAGAAGATGGGAAGGTGTTGAATGTATTTGTTCACACATGCTGCTTCTAGTATCACTATGATGTGTCTGTGCCTTACAGCTTGAGTGATTTAATTGACTTTTCGTCTGTTCGTGTGTTCTGAAATCTGAACAAGAATGAATGTGGGAAGCCAAGCTAAGTTTTATGTGGGTGGTTTGTTTCCAGAGTGCGATTTGATCAACATTAGGAGAGCTCTCCATAGAAGCCAAAGGAACAAAAACAAGTGTACCGGGGAATTCACAGAGGGAGTTCTGTATTGCACTGAAAATGACTACAGTGGGTCCAAATGACCACCTTTATAAGTTGAAGTTGGGGGCATTGAACCCAAACGGACAACATATGTGGAGAACCCTGCATGAAGATGTAATACTACCATAAATACTGACAGAATGAACCCTGTTTGGCAATGTTTCAGACAGCAAGAGTGCTGATAGACATACCCCGACCAAAGCACCGGCTAGGCAGAAGAAAATGGGCAATGCGAGATCTGGAATTCCAGTTTGAGGCGTGCCAGGCCCAAGGATCATCAAGGGAGAGGAATGGTGTGCACAGCTAGTTGATTGCCAGAAAAGTGTGACTCTGGCCCTGAACAAGACCCATTCGCGACGGAAACATTTCTGGGTGCTCTTGTTTTTGCTTATTTCTTGATATTTTTTGTGTATAAGCAGATGCCAACTTAATGCACACCCGTTATGCGCAATCTTATTGCAATGAGTAAGCTGACTAAGGAGAACAATAGACTGAAGAGACAAGTGAGTGTGTTCAAACTACAGATTGCAAACATGGCTATGAAAAAGAACGCAGACAGAAAAAATACATGGTTATTCAGAAATCTGATTTCTCGCAGAACATATCATATTGCACTGGTATAGCCACGACTAGTCTCTTCCAATTAAATCATGTTTTTAGTGTCACCCTTTGTAACAAGAAGATGGCAGGAAAAAGTCAACAATTCTAAAAATACAAGAATTTTTAGCGATCAACCAATGAGTATTGACCCTAAACGTTATAGTATAGATGAGATGTTGTTTATGCAACAGAGACGATGATTAGACCTTAAGGATCTAGCCTATCGGTTTCGCTAATATAGGTAGAATAAAGTACATGTCACCAGAGTAGCCAAGAGCAACCTTTAACAATTTACTGGTTTGTTTTCATTTGTTTGAATGTTTCTCTCTTCTTCCTGCGCACAGTCTTCTCTCCATTTCATGTCACCTGTGCATACCATAACATGTTCTGAGAAAAAATGTTTGTTTGGCTCACATTTTGTGTGTGTCTTTATTGATGTTCGTATGATGCAATGAGTATGTCAGAACAAAATCTGAGTTCTCGTACTTTGAAATGGAGAATGAGAGACAAGACAAAGCATTACAGCACAAAGTCAAACATATCAGCACTTGCAAACAAAATGCACACAATACAGTCAGCTCAAAAAACTTTACTTATGTTGATAAACGTTATCACTAGCAGCAGATCAAATCTGATGACTTCATCCACTTGGCAATGAACATATTGGGAAGAAATATATCTAGTTTCATATATTTATATATATATATACCAAAAACACACATGTAGTACAGTAAAAGTCATATCTATAATGGTGTACACAGGAACCTTCCTTTTCAGAACTCCAAACAATAATCTGATAAAAAAAATTCCAGTACAGAAAAAGAGGGACTTACATAGGTTTTGACAAGACAAACATTTATATTTTAGATGCGACCCACCCTACTACCTTTCAGGCTGAAAACTTACAGAAACGAAGCAGCTGTTCAACAATGTTGCTCTGCCCATTACATGTGTAAAGACAGGGGCGGATCAGTTGCTTTGTAAGGGGGGGGGCACTTTGAATCGAAAGTGAATGTGATGGGCGCGAAGCGCCCGAATTTGCTAGGGGGGTCCGGGGGCATGCCCCCCTGGAAATTTGTTTTGCCCAAAGAAGCAAAATGGTGCCATCTGGTGCCATTTGAACTTAGAAATGGTCATAGAATCAGCATAGAAAAATCTTTTTTTCTTCTTCTTCTTCTTTTTTCTTCTTTTTTTTTCGTTCGGGGGGGGGGGGGGGGGCACGTGCCCCCTGTGCCCCCCCCCCCTCGTCCGCCCCTGAAAGAGTAGAGCTTAATGCCTGGATCTGGCAAAGCATTTACATGAGTTGACAAATTGTTGAAATAAGAGTCGTCAGGATTGTTTACTTTGTGGAAGGGTTGCTCTCCTTGTTTATCTGTGTGGTTTCATAGTTAACCTTCGCCGGCACTCGTTATCGACTACACACGGACGCATTCGTGGGGCCGTGCAGACCCATGCTTCTCAAAGAAGGAAAAATGTGCATATCCTTCCGTGGCACTCGTGGGTCCGTGCGGACACAGAAGGGTGTTTGATGCAAATATCTCTTAAACGAGTTGGAATTTTTTAATGAGCTTTTAGAAATACCTCAGACACCTAAAAAGCTATCATCTCCTAAAAGCTCATTAAATTTCATTGATAATTAATTAATTAATTAATTAATGGTCAAATTTAGACTACACACGGTATTTGGTAAAATATTATGGGTCTGCATGGCCCCACGAGTGCCACGGAAGGGTTTGCACAATTGTCCTTCTTTGAGAAGTATGGGTCCGCATGGACCCACGAGTGCCTCGGAAGGGTATACACGCTTTTCCTTCTTTGAGAAGTATGGGTCCGCACGTCCCCACGAATGCTTCCGTGTGTAGTCTAAATTTGACCATTAATTAATTAATTAATTAATTAATTATCACTGAAATTTAATGAGCTGTTAGGAGATGAAAGCTTTGTAGGTGTCTGAGGCATTTCTAAAAGCTCATTAAAAAATTCCAACTCGTTTAAGAGATATTTGCAATCAAACACCCTTCTGGGTCCGCACGGACCCACGAGTGCCTCGGAAGGGTATACACGCTTTTACTTCTTTGAGAAGTATGGGTCCGCACGTCCCCACGAATGCTTCCGTGTGTAGTCTAAATTTGACCATTAATTAATTAATTAATTATCACTGAAATTTAATGAGCTTTTAGGAGATGATAGCTTGTTAGGTGTCTGAGGCATTTCTAAAAGCTCATTAAAAAAATTCCAACTCGTTTAAAAGATATTTGCAATCAAACACCCTTCTGGGTCCGCACGGACCCACGAGTGCCGGCGAAGGTTAAGAGGAAAAAGCTGTTTTGTTAATACTGCTTTCCCTACTTCTACTAGTTCCTCCTGTTGCTGCCTGTATCAAAACGGGAAACAGGATTGGATTACTTTGGGAACAAGAGGTTGTGATGGCTGGCTCTGGGAAACAGGTGGTTGTGATGGCTGACTCTTGGAGACACCTAGAAGTCTCTTTCTGATTTTGACAAAGATGCAATCAGGGGCTTCCTCCTCCAAAATGACTTGCAGCCTGTTGTACATGGTCAAAACCCTGCCAAAAGGGAAAAAAATAAAATAATCAATATGAGAAAGAGACAGGAGACAACAACTTTTACTAAAGCATCATTTAGGACAATTTACCAAGTTGTACATAACAAATTGCTCACAAATTTGAGTGCAACTTGCATGAAGAGCATTTGCAGGGATGGCCAGATCTCAAAATCTTCACTTGCCAGACAGGCGGGTCATTTCAAGAAAGTCCAGTCCACCAAAAAGAATTGCTTGCCGGGTACAAACCCCAGTTGCTATAACTGCATTGTTTATAACGTTTTGAAACTAGAGTATTACAACCAGAAGTGTTGCATTTGACGAGAATTTTCACTAGCCAACCAGGTGAGTTGCCAAGCGGTTTTAACTAGCACAGCGGATTTTTTGTACTCGCCCCTGGTCATTAGTCAGATCAGATGATTTGACCATCCCTGAATTTAGAAAGTCTGTTCAGTCATTGCTGATTAACTGTATCACTATCAGTATCACTGCACTTTTTTTTAAAAATTATATGTATATAACATATATTGCTGACAGCGACAGGCATAATTTTAGTGTGTGTTAATACTAGTATGCTGGTTTTTTCAGATTTTGACACATTCCCTGTTCACTGAAACCAAAATGTTGTTAGGCCACACAAACCATCTTGCAATTCAACTTGAACCATTCTCTTGTTCAAAAGTAAAGTGCAAATATGATTTATTTTAAAAAAAGTAGAGAGGTTTCCTACCTGTAAGCCTTTCCTCCTTAAAACTCGTTGACGAGGCGATGCATGAGGTCGAGCTCACACTCACAGGCAGCCGGTGATGAAGACGCTTGGCCACAGGAATCGCCCATCTTGCTGCCTTTCAATCCAGTTGTGATGATGAATGGATAAGGATAAACTTGAGCACACCTTTCACATACAACTTCTGCTTGTACTCCCGAAGAAGCACCCTCTCTGCATTTTCTGCTTCATGGTCAACAGGAATCCCATCTCCCAAGTTCCAAAGCAGGAAAAGATCTAAAACAAAAAGGCCTTGAGATCAAATCACAGTTTTTCGCACCTGTGGAAGGCATTCTTTTTCCCCCCTCATCACCATTTTGTATGTAAACTTACAAAATACTCACTGACTCAGCTTGGGGTAAGCTTAGCAGCTATACAAACTGGCAGTGGCAACTTAGTATGCATGTTTGTTGTTTCTAAAAAATCTAACCCACACGTCAGATTGAAAATGGAAAACTTTAGCATACACTATCGCAACATGTATGCATCACGAATCGGAATATAGTTATGCTTCATAGTAAGTTAGATTCCGTGGACAGATCAACGGCACTTATTCAAGTTTTTGACTTTAATCAACTGAAAAGTTACAGATTTACAGAAGTTGCTTTTTTGAAAATATTACAATGCACGCGAAAGCGATCTGTTCAATATATAAACAAGTCACGTAAGGCGAAAATACAACATTTAGTCAAGTAGCTGTCGAACTCACAGAATGAAACTGAACGCAATGCAACGCAGCAAGACCGTATACTCGTAGCATCGTCAGTCCGGGCTTCGTCGAAGATTACTTGACCAAAATTTCAACCAATTTGGTTGAAAAATGAGAGCGTGACAGTGCCGCCTCAACTTTCACGAAAAGCCGGATATGACGTCATCAAATACATTTATAAAAAAAAAAACGAAAAAAACGTTCGGGGATATCATACCCAGGAACTCTCATGTCAAATTTCATAAAGATCGGTCCAGTAGTTTGGTCTGAATCGCTCTACACGCACGCACGCACACACACTCACACATATACCACGACCCTCGTTTCGATTCCCCCTCTATGTTAAAACATTTAGTCAAAACTTTTTTCTTTTTATATTTAGTCAAGTTTTGACTAAATATTTTAACATCGAGGGGGAATCGAAACGAGGGTCGTGGTGTATGTGCGTATGTGTGTGCGTGCGTGTGTGTGTGTGTGTGTGTAGAGCGATTCAGACTAAACTACTGGACCGATCTTTATGAAATTTGACATGAGAGTTCCTGGGTATGAAATCCCCGAACGTTTTTTTCATTTTTTTGATAAATGTCTTTTGTCACAACCCGAGGTTTTAGAGATGCAGAAGAAGCTTAAACAGGCTTTTTGTAGATACACGAGATGATGTAATTGTTATATGTTTGAGTGTATATAATAATTGTGTTATTTACAACATAAGCATTGGAGTCCAAACACTATTGTAGAATGTATGCGTGTGGGATGTGAGATGCTTTACGCCTGTAACTTCGCGTATTTGCAAGTTTGTGTCCGAATCGTGGAACGGGCTATAGTCACCCGGTAACGCGCGGTGAACAAACCAGGTCAAGCTGCAGAAAACGAAAGTTTGTAAATATTTGTTGGGCACAGTCGTGCAAATTAAATAATGTTCATTTCACCTGGTAAGATAATATAGTGTAATGCATAAATTATATTATAGCGTATCTATAGGCTATTTAGTAAGAGAAGAATTAACATAGTCCGGGTCAGCGGTGTACGAATACACTTTGGCACCACGTCAGCGAACTAGCACGGTCTTGGTTCAGTGCTACCCGAGAGAGTCAACGGTACGGTTGCAGACGTACTGGCGGGCGCGAGTACTCCATCACCCGGCGGTTTTTTACGGTGAGCGTTGTCATTTGACTTGGCGGGTGGACTATTGTTTCGAATTGCTGTGGCTGAGTAGATGTCGTTGTCTAATGTTTGTTTTGTTTGTGTTTACGTTTCAGTAGTGTTGTAATATTGTGGGACACGGTGATTTTGAAGCGTGTTTATGTCCGTGGGAATGTGCACGGGAAATATGAGAATTACATCGACCGGCCCATTACTACCTATTCGTATAGGGAGCCTCGGGATTTACATGTATATTAATGCATGTTTGGAAGTGATATGCAGTGAACATACAGTGGAATTATATGTGTGTAATTATTTGCACATAACTGTTAAATATTCGTTTACACGGAATATCACATTTTATACAAGATGGCGGTCTACTTTCCGACAACTTTTGTATCCTTATGTTATTGAGCATGTTGTTTTATACCTTCATATTATAGTGTGTAATATTACGCGGGGAGTTATTATACATGTGGGGATATGGGTGTTGTGTCATGCAATTGTGGTTGCGTAATGTAATGTTAAAGTTGGATACCACAATCTAACATTTAGTGAACGTTTGTCCAGTTATTTGTAACATATCACATGGCGTATATGGTCATGACAATAAGTTTATAGGTTTAAGCAAACTATAAATCTATATTGTAAAGCCCCGTTGTATAGCTAATGTATTAAATAATTATCCTTTTCCATACATGGTTACTTGGTGTAAAGTTTCGATCTTGATGTCCATCGGTATGATGCGCTAAAGGTTTGCATCACCGATGAACACTAACACAACCATCGATACACGCCAGGTAGCTAGGGATGTTATTGTTCAGTATTAAGTTGCTGTTTTATTTACATGCAGTTGGCCGGAGAGAGAACGGAGGAGGGACGTATGTTTACGTGAAGGCGTTGAGATCTGGACAGATGGGACGCTGTCAGGAGGCGACTACGGCTCACAGCAACGCAAGAAGAGCGGCGTGGGTTACTCCGACCAGTAGATTCCACCCAGAGTGTACGCAGGACCACCAGAAGACAGCATGAGGAAGAAGTCTGGTCAACTCTACATGCCTAGGAATCTGGGGAACAGCTCCGAAGGACTGGAGCTGGGTTCGACGTGCTTAGGCAGTCGGGGACCTTTCTAGGGGGTCGGAATCAGGAAGCTGCGGCCTTCTGAGGAGGGAAGGACATGTGAGGCCTTGGTGGGCGTTGTGTATCCCGAAAAAGCTAAGTACTCTGTCGTGGTTAAAGCATGTGTCTGTGTTCGTGTAATTTGGTGATGCGACCTTATTGAGCGCCGTATACTAACAGGCTATTTAACCATAGGGGGGGTGCTTAGGACTGGAGTTCCAGGATAATTTCATGTGAATTCATGTGTTGTCAATTTTCGTAGTATTTGTAGAGTGTACACGTTAAATGTGTGGATGTTTCGTGCATAAATTTGTGTTTATTATATAAAGCTTATAAGTTACATGTGGTTCCTTTAGTCTTTTTATACATAGTGATGTCTGTCTCCACTTGTAAACTTTCTTGGGTGTGCGTTAGTGAGTGAGGTGTATGTTTGCGTGTGATCCCAAGATTGCTCAATCTTGTGGAGTTAAGTCGTCACGTGTCATCTTTGATGACGTCATATCCGGCTTTTCGTGAAAGTTGAGGCGGCACTGTCACGCCCTCATTTTTCAACCAAATTGGTTCAAATTTTGGTCAAGTAATCTTCGACGAAGCCCGGGGTTCGGTATTGCATTTCAGCTTGGTGGCTTAAAAATTAATTAATGACTTTGGTCATTAAAAATCTGAAAATTGTAAAAAAAAAAAAAATTTATAAAACGATCCAAATTTACGTTTATCTTATTCTCCATCATTTGCTGATTCCAAAAACATATAAATATGTTATATTCGGATTAAAAAAAAGCTCTGAAAATTAAATATATAAAAATTATTATCAAAATTAAATTGTCGAAATCAATTTAAAAACACTTTCATCTTATTCCTTGTCGGTTCCTGATTCCAAAAACATATAGATATGATATGTTTGGATTAAAAACACGCTCAGAAAGTTAAAACAAAGAGAGGTACAGAAAAGCGTGCTATCCTTCTTAGCGCAACTACTACCCCGCTCTTCTTGTCAATTTCACTGCCTTTGCCATGAGCGGTGGACTGACGATGCTACGAGTATACGGTCTTGCTGAAAAATGGCAGCTACTTGACTAAATATTGTATTTTCGCCTTACGCGACTTGTTTTTCCTTACACCTGTTCCTTGTCCCGGTGTGCACTCACTGTTCCATGCACATCTGAATTTCGTTCCGCTGCCAGACTTGTCGATTTTACAGACGCTCCAGGGAGGGATGTCGGGTCGTTGCGGTAGGCTACCCTCGGAAGATGACACTGCACTTCTGCTGAGTCACTTCGACGGTGTTCAGTAGTGGGTCTGTGCCGAGCTAACGGACGCAGCCCACTACCTACTATGCCCCCTACTAACGACATTGACAGCTAAGTCGTGGAGCCAGACTGAGTGAGGGTCCCCTCCAGAGAGCAGACCGCCACCACGTCCCTCCGTCGACCCCCCAGAACGTCACACGTTGAGGACTGACAGCAGAAGTACTATTCAGGGAAGGATCGAACAGGAACACTGAGACCAAGGTCACCATGAGAGCTCCGGGCATGAAGGGCCACAAGAGCAAGGACACTTTATAATTTTGGATGATTAATGAGATGAGGATGATTATAATGATGATGCTATGGATTTCCAATTTGGTTTGAGACTATGTGACAGGGCAGCACTCTACGCTTACTGTCATAATATATCCTGGTGTCAACCAGGCCCGAGAACTGCCGCACCTGCGGTGTTGGTCAGGTAAACAGAACCTGAGCACCCTCAAAGTTGCATTCGTTAAGTGAATGACACTCGGCTGTGTGATTCCAGCCTTCCCATAGGAACCATAGCACTTCCACTCTGGGTAGGAGCCGACCGTAGCCCGAAAAACCCACATGACCCTGATGGGATTCGAACCCACGACCTCCCGGCCCACAGCCCGATGCGCTAACCACTGCGCTACGGGGGCCGGTATTTAGTCAAAACTTAACTAAATGTAAAAAGCAGATGTGGTATGAGACAGTAAGTAAGAGAGTATTAATATATCCTACACACTGTACTTTGCATACCTCACCAAACCTTGATCTCTTCCAAAGCCTTGTGCAATTTCATATGTCAATTTAAGCAAAGAGACGTCACTCTAGTAAGTATGGGGTGACATAATAGTTATAAAATTATCCAAAGGGAAAAAGCTGTCAAATTCATCAGGAACCAATATGCCGTTTGACTTAAAAATACATTTTTACAAAACCAGTATACAAAAAATATGATTTAATTTGAAACATTATGAATATGAATTCATTACCTTGTAGTTTGGTTGTGGGACAATATATCCAGATGGCGACTTGAAATCCCTCGTTGAATTTAATGCACTGGATTCATTCTGTGGTATGGCATATGTCAATTTTAAGTGAAAAAACAAACAAACCACACAGACATACACACTCACAAGAAACTTAGTGCACATCGAAGCATCAGAACACAGAGCAATACATGGATACATTGGAACCAAGGACTACTTTAGTAGTCCTTGATTGGAACCCATCATTTATCAGTACTATCACTTTTGCATAAAGCACACTTTTGTGCAGCAGGACAAAAATAATAATTTTGCGGGATATGATAATTATCTAATTCAGTGTTAATTTAACTTTCAAAAATAATATGTATCATTGAGTTCGTCAATAATAATTTCAAAAAGTAAGTCAGAAACAATAACAAATGAACAGAAATGAACATAATAAATACCTGAAAAAGCGACTTTCTTGCTGCAGATTTACCACTGTGGTTGTCTGATATTGCCTATTTAAAAAAAAGGGGTAAAATATAGGTAATTAATATACCATTAGCTTAACCGAGCGCTGGTGTAGCAATGTCCGAATTCTCCGGATGTCAGCTTTCTCACTCGATATATACTTGAGACTGAAATAGCTGTTCCCTAGACAAATTAAAGAAGTAAACTTATAAGGATAAAAAGCATGTCAGTTTCTTGCAAGTCAAGGAAAATTGTGGTGAGATTGAATATATTGCAACCCATAACATTGAGTGGTTATGTCCCTTAGATTGAAGATGAATCAAATTTTAATTTAAAAAAATTGGTTTGACAAATTTGTTCCCATAAATCTAATGTCAGAACTATCAGAGGGTGGTTGAAATTAACCACATGCTTTAATTCTGTTATTCTAGGGAGAAAATATCCCGCGATACCATGGATGCACGGAGCTGTAACTTAATATACGTAACATATACATACCACAATAGCTGTTAATAACATTTATACCTGGCGTTTTGCAGTAGGCGTCTCTCCTGTTGGTGACCTGTGTGCCCTCTTTGTCCCAGATTTGTCCTCTGACCAAAACGATGGGCTTCTTTCATCCTGTGGTACGACACAGTTAGATATGTTACCAGCGGCACAACATTCTATCCTGATGCGTTTTGTTGTTTCATGTGTTGTGCTTAAGTATTGTGATTGTAGTGTAAATGTGTTTTTTTCTTCTTCCAAGAACGTAGTATTATTCATTTGAACAGTAGTACATGAGGGAAGGGGATTGTCAGTATGGAGTTTATGAGATATGTACATTAGGCTTGTTCATGTCCTACTTATAGGCGCGCGTGTGTATCTAATGTTGATAAGCAAATTTAGTTTGGGAGCAAGTATTTTTGTCTGCTCATACTGACTGTGCTGGCAAAGAGAAAACTGTGAGTAATGAATAACAAGATGAAAATAAAGTTGACTTTCGCACAGAAAATACCATACTACATTCACGCTCTTCAAATGTAAATACACCATATTGACTAGCCCATCAAATCCTGGCTGACATTCTGCCCATAGCTGCTTGTGTGTTTGTGTTTTCGTTCTATTTGTATGGGTGGGGTACCATGGAAGCTAGTGTAACAATAGATTCAAAGAAGCCTTGATAATATTTTCACAACAAATTGATTTTACTGTCTATATTTTGTAAAACATAAAGGATTACAAAATAAATCAGTGTTGGTTTTGGGTGGTCACAGAAGCCAGTACTTGTTAAGCTGTTATCACTGGAACCCCTAATCAGAAGTTGGTACTTTGGCATGTGTTCATACTGGTGCAGCGGTATATATATATATGTTACAGTTAATCTGTGAAACCAGGGAATAAATGTATTAACTAGGTAATACATGAATCAACTGACGGAAAAAAACCAGTTAATTCATGTATTACCTAAAATATTTTAGTTCATACACGTATTCCCTACTTTCACAGATTAACTGTAACATATATAATGTGAAAGATAGAGAAAGCTCCTATTTTTGCTTAATTGACATATTTATTTAAAAAAAAAAGATAGAAGTAACTGTTGTAAAAATTGCAATCGTAAAGAAAATGTAATGGCAGTAAACTTGGAAAGCACAGCTAAGGGCAACACTGTAGAATGCACCGCGCGTCTCCAACCACTGTGATCAAAAATAAGTCAACTTGAGTGCGCTATCAATAATTATTTACAATGCTTCAGTTCTACCACAGGTGGAAGGTATCATTCGCTGGACCACCACTATCATAGTCTTACTATGATATTGGTAGTCTTACTATGATAGTGGGACTGGTAGTCCAGCGAACAATATTTTCCGCCTGTGCTTCAACATCACCAGTGAACACAACCTGGGAAGCTAACATCTAAATCTAATATTTGATTTTGACCTAAATCTTAGTAATTATAGCAGAGAAAAGACTTACCATTCTGCGCATCTGTCATGAATTCCGTACACACAAAACTGATGACAGTTAAGAGTGACATAACTTGAGCCAACGGGAGTGACCAACAGTCGACAGAATAACACTGACAGCCGTCGTCCGAAGGTGGCTGAACGGACGTGAACCTAACGAAAATAAAGCACGTTCAGCAAATCAAATTATAAAACATACACGTAAAATATCAGGTGCTCTTCTGTCATCTGCTCTTCATACTTCATTATTTTGCACGTAAATCAAACCCTAAATTTTGACTGATAAACGTTGTTCGCTCGACCCTAGAGTATGGGGCAGTTGTCTGGGACCCATATATTTAAAACTGGATACCGACAAAATCGAGAAGATTCAACACAAAGCAGCGAGATTTACCTGCAAATATTACAGATCCATGGAGAAAACCCGGTTGCGAGAGATGCTGCAGAGACTGAACTTGCCATCAGACTCAGCACTTGCTGACCGGCGTAGACAACTTCGCCTGACGATGCTGTACAAGATAGCTGGAGGGTTAATACCAGCCATACCCCTAGAAAGTTTTCTCACACCCGCAGAGAAGAACAAGCGGAAAATCAGACCAACAAAGCCTATAACAACTCGAGGCCATTCAAAATTCCAGTGTTAGTCTGCCATTAAACTAACGACAACAAAGAAGGGAAGTAAGCCTGAAGGGGTTTACGGGAGTTGTCTGCCCCATTATCGAAAGATACTTCCGGTTATAACCATCAGAAAACAACAAATTGTGCGTTCTCACGATCATTGATGTCTGCATTCTGTTAATAACTTTGTTATTATCATTCTCCTCAAGCCTATCTGTCTAATAAGTCGAGCTAAAATGGGCTACGTTCAGCATTTGTACATTTCCTTCTGTGATGTGACTATTGGATGACGTCATCGAACCATCGTTGCCTAAGTTAATTTGAATGGAAGCTCGCGTCATCATAATTAGCGTAGGTTCCTAAATGGGTAAAACCCTCCACGTTGCTCTAGACCGAACGGAAGTAGTGAAGTTATCAGAAACCGAGATTGCAGCAGACGACAGACAGGTTGCGCATGCTTCCTGCGCATGTGACCCCGTGACCAGGCATAATTAAAAAGTTGTCAGCGGCGTTCGTCAGTCGATCTGTATGTTCACCGTCAACTTTCCTATTCCTTGATTCTTCTTGCAACTTCCAGATAAAGGGATGCAAACATCAATTTAAATTGTCTCATCCTTGTGATGGAGTTGGAAACCATGGATTCACCAGAGAAAATATATAGCTGATTCGGCCAGTGTGACCAGTGCATCAAGTCTTGCGGATAGTTTTCAAAAACTGGAAAGTCTGTTTTGTCAGGGATTGTGGTTGTGTTTCAACCACGAGCAGAGATGAGAGAATTGTTTGTTTACTGCCGATGAACTCATTCAAAGCCTGTTGTTGAACGTCACGAAACATATGACCCATGGTTTTGACATGGTCTGCTGAAGACGCAACGGAGTCCACATTTGAAGGTGATAAGCGAATTTTCGAATAGATAATCCCCAACACATGTATCCCCAACCCTTCAGCAGGTTATTTGAAAGAGAGAGAGAGAAAGAGAGAGAGAGAGAGAGAGAGAGAGAGAGAGAGAGAGAGAGAGAGAGAGAGAGAGAGAGAGAGAGAGAGAGAGAGAGAGAGATTATTGGGTAGCGTGGGTATGGCAGCTCACTCGTTCAAGTAGATCTCAAACTCAGTCTGTGCACCTAGTTCAGTCAAAGAGTATACATTAAATAGAGTGACAACGACCCCTCTCTCTCCTCTGTCATGACGGCCGAGGTTACGTCCCGTGATTGGAGTTTCAAACGAGGCCTTCATAACTTCCGGTTTGTCGAAAATGGAGCTCAACATTGACGCGATCTGCGAAGTAAGTTTCTGTTTTTGCTCCATGTAGACTCTATTCAACTGGGATGTACACAGACTTCTAGTGGGGGGACTGATGCTAGTTTCTAGTTTGGTAAAATAGCAGTAAATTTGCCATTATGTTAATGTAGAGAAAAAATAAGCTGCTTAGAAAGTGGTACTGAACATTTGCATTCGATCTTCTTCTTCTTCTTCTTCTTCCCGTGGGGGACCGGATCCAATTTCTTGGATGTTGAAGATCTTGATTTTGAAACTTGATCAGATTTTCAAAGTTAGTTGTAGGAGATTATACGTCTGCGTGTGTAGGTCTGGAGTGGGTTTTTTTTATGTTAAGCTGGCGGATCAGATACAAAAATAGATGCATGTTTTGCTACTTTTGGTTCTGCGGCTGTGGTTTTTAGAAGGGGAAATTTTTCATCTGATTCTATAGGCTACTAATTCTAGACCATCCAAGAACAGGTTGTTCATTCAGTTTGATTTTTGTTTGAAGGAAATGGAGAACCATGAAGACACTGACGATTTTTCACCATCTGAAGAAAGTCCAGCTTCATCAAGAATGCCTGCCTGCGTGACATTTTCTCTGGTGAGACAAGCAGCGTGAAAGATGTGTGTACAATGGGCTGCCAGTAAGTTCGTCACACGGTAGATTCGTCACGGGTGACGAAATTACAGACAGGGTGGGCGGGTGTTTATGCTCAGAGTTTATGCTTTCAGATGTTTGATTTGTGGGAGAGATTCAAGATTCACATTTTTAAGAGAGAGAGAGAGAGAGAGAGAGAGAGAGAGAGAGAGAGAGAGAGAGAGAGAGAGAGAGAGAGAGAGAGAAAATATAAACAATAGAGAGAGAGAGGGGGGGGAGAGGTGCAAGGTTGTATTACCATTACATAAAAGCCGCGCTCGGACTACTGTGGCGAAGTTACTGTGACGAATCTACCGTGTGACAAACTTACTGGTATCCTGTACAATGTAGTGGTTATGAATATGAGTGATTTTTTTACTCGTAACTTTCATGAGAAAACACAATCACAATTACAAATTAATGTTTATTATTTCTGATTGTGAACAAAGATGTATACATCTAACATCGTCTAGTCTCAGACATTCCTTATGGGACAACTCTACATAGATAATAGGGCCTATGTCCGTGACTGAAACTCACTATTCATTTTAAAGTTTAAAAATCATTATTTATAGTTACGTGTATTTATTTCAGTCCAAAATATGAAAACAGTAAATTATGTAATAATGCTAACAGTTACTAGCACACTGATAAAATTAATATTGAATGCACTTGACATGAATAGTTAAAATTGCACGTTTTGTTGATCACTTTCAGGTAACTCCAGCTGTCCTTGCAGAAGTGCAACAACAAATCTGTGAAGACAAGTGCCTTCCGTCAGAAGTAAGGGAGTCTTTCAAGTATGATACAGGTAAACATGCTTATTTTAAATTTATTTAATTATTTTTAGGATCTTTATAAATGTGCTTATCTAATCAACCCTACACACACTAAATTAAAACATAAATTCAATAATCAATATGACATTGCAGTGAAAAGTCCCCTTTTATCCTATTAGGCCAACAACAAAAAAGGTGTGGTTACGGTAACATAGCCAAAAAAAATAGGGTAGGAAGGTAGGCAATCACTTTTTTTTTAAACTTTTTTTTCTAATGTGTACAAATTAAACCTACTTGACAGGGAAATAAGTGTGCGACTCGGGCGCTTTCGCTTTCATTGCGTTTTCTGCACTCGTTTTCTTGTGGGTTTTTTGTGGTTTTTCTTTGACAAATGTAATAAAAAGTTATAGGGTCGGCCCCTAAAAATAGGGTAGGTCGGGTTAACGTAACCACACCTTTTTTTTTTTTTAGGCCTTATTAGGGCTGGAGACGTTAAATTAAATATACATACATACGTTGCAGTGAATGCATCAAACATTAACAAATTAAACTTGAATGTTAAATATTTATTCAGTTGAATTCATACAGTTCAAAACTAGGTTACAACTTTCACAATCATGGCTTACACGGATAAAATTTATACATGTTGATTGCGCTAAAGAACCTTGATTATATTTACAGAATGGAACTGTTTTTCACGCATTTCATAAGTTTTCAGATGGCCTGAAAACATTGCAGATTGATTTTATTATTTTTACAAAATGTACAAATTCCTCACCCATTTAGAAACTTTTCAGATGGCAGATTGATTGTATTATAATTTATATGTTCAACATGTGCAAGTTATCATACATTTCTTTACTTTTCAGATGGCCTGAACAGACTGGCAGAGCACCTAAGGTTCATCAACGACTGCCTCGTTCCCAGGACCAGGTTTATCAACTCGTCTGCAGAAAAGGCCTGGAGCCGCTTCCACAGAGCTTCTGGGGACCATCTGCCTAGGCTGTCACAAGCCCTCGGAGTACCACTGCCTCACGTCTTTCACCTTTGCCTGAAGACCTTCATCAAACTAGTTGACATCAACTATTACAGAACGTCGTCATCAGCACCCTCTACTTCTGCTACACCTTCCACACCAACCCCAGTTTCCAATGAGGAAAAAGACATTTTAAATTACATCGGTGGGAGCATCGTACGAAAAGTGCAGGACAAAATAAAGCGGCAAAAAAAAAGCAGCGACGCTTTGCTTAATATTTTGCAGACAATGAAGGCTGATACTGCTGGGCCAGAGGGAACAAGTGCAGAGAGTCAGTCGCTGACAGCCACACATGACAGGGGTGGTCTGACGTACGTCAGTACAGCAGTCACTACTCTGTTGACTCATATGGAGGATATTTTCCGGATGCACTTCTCGCTGACAGGCTCTACTACTACTGCTTTTGTTGCGCACTGTTTAAATTCTGATGTTATTACAACTTCTTTTTTTGAAATGACATATGATTGTGAATCTGAAGATGATGAGAAAACTGTTATTTTGACTGAAATTTGTAAATTATTTCACAAAATCAGAATTCACCATAAATGCAGAACTTTTATGGACGCCTACCGAGCCGAGAAGTGCTTGTTCAAAAAGCAAAAAGGACTGCGAAAAAATCTAAAAGCAAAAGAGTAGTATGTTGAGGAATTTCAGACATGTAGCAAAAGTCTTGTCAGTTAGAACTTGGAGGTGCATTCGGAAAATGTCCTCCCTGTCAGTCAGCATCAGCAGAATTTACATTTGGTGTGGATTTAACAATTACACAGATAATTTGGTACGCACAATTTTCTTTCAAGATTAATCAATATAAAAAAGACTCAAACGCCTCAGATTTACTGTTTTGAGACTAAAAAGGACTAGTAATGACAGTCAAAATACATTTCTGATTTCAAACAAGGGAGATAATCGGTTTTGGAAATTCAGGCTGTGCTGCACTAGCTTATGATTACAAAAAAGTTTACTAATAAAATCAGTATGAAATAACTTGTACAAGACTGTGAGGGATGAAGACTATTTGTGTGAAATTGGACTGCATTTTTATTGTCAGTTTGTGTTACAGTGAAACCTATAAATAAAAATTGTCTTGCACACAGTACTGGGATTTGCATTTTGTATTTAAAGTGTGTGACCATCAGAAAAGAATAATTAGCAAACAACACATCTGGTCTTGTCACAAGGATTGTTTTTAACAGATATCAGTGTACATTTGAACACTATGTAGTACTCATCCACGATGCACAGGTCAGGTGTGGGACAGCAAGTCGACAACTCAACGACCAGTGAATGGAATTGCTACCAATGGGATACGTGTTGCTATTATTATTTTTAGCATTTCAGTTTCTTTACTGGGCTGCTGCTTATTTTGCCAAGACCCTCTTGACGCGCACATTTAGCGCTTCAGTTTCTTCAGTGGGCTGTCACTTATTTCAACGGGAATGTCTTCTCTCTTTCTTTTTTCTACGTTGCCTTTAGGCTGAAACCTCATTGCTAGTCCTCTCTGTAGCCGCAGTTTATTCTCTTGGTAGCCAAATGTGTGGATGCTTGGGTTGTCACTTCGTTGCCCGAGACCTCTGTGCCTGCCAAAGTGAGCCTCAAGAGGGTCTTGGCAGAATCTGTTGCTAAGTACAAATTTGACACCATTGTCAAGCAGATAGACTGCTACTTCTGTGAAAGACCTGATGGTCATTTCCAGACCTTTGAAGGTCTGATGAGACAAAAACATCCTCGCTCTTTGTGCTTTCGTGAAGGGACCTGGTCGGTTGTTGACATTTTCTTTCCAGTTGTTTAGAAAGGTCAGAAAGTTGGCAAGGAAAGCGAACCTGGGGTCATTCCTGTTTGTGTAGGGCTTTAGGTCATCTACTCTTTTTCTGGCCGCCTCTTCGAATGACCTGGAGTTTAGGCAGTCAAAAAAACGGTTGACAAACAAAATGAGCTTGGCTGTTTCATGGCACTCTTCATAACCCTGACCTTGTAGGATGGAGCCTACACTTTTGCTCAGAACTTGAGCCGCCAGCTTCACATTCATCAAGGAATGGCTAGTCAAATTGACATGTTCATTTGTCAGCTTCACATTCATCAAGGAATGGCTAGTCAAATTGACATGTTCATTTGTCAGCTTCACATTCATCAAGGAATGGCTAGTCAAATTGACATGTTCATTTGTCAGCTTCACATTCATCAAGGAATGGCTAGTCAAATTGACATGTTCATTTGTCAGCTTCACATTCATCAAGGAATGGCTAGTCAAATTGACATGTTCATTTGTCAGCTTATGTCTGCGCACTAGCTCCATGTGTCTGTCTTCATCATAGACCCTTCTGATGTGTGCCCACAAAAGCTCTTTCCCATTGTTCCAGAGAAGCATGGTTTTGTGAGGGCTGCTACGGAACAGATTATTTCTAATTGTTTTGATGAGGTGGGGCACATCTGAGAAGAAATAAATGTGTCTAGTAGGTGCATAGAAATTCAGTGTTTTGTAGCAGACTTGGTGTGCTTGACCATGCAGCTGGTAGAGGCGCTGATTTGGTGATGCTTTGTCACTTGTTGATGCAATAACTTTCAGCTTGCATGTCAGTTCTAACAATGCTATTGCTTGCCAGAACAAGGGGTACATTTGATCAGATGTTGCAGTCCTAGTTCCAAAGTAGCCCATGCTGTATTTGAGATTGCTGTTCACCCCCACCACGAAAAAAACAAGGACATGACTAGCTACTGTGTTTGTGCCCATTTCCCAGGTCCACTGGTTGAGATTAACAAAGCCTACTAGTTCGCCCGACTTTGAGTCCCACACCAAGTCCTCTTTGACACTCATTTCGTCATGCAATAAGACCACAAATCGCTCGATTTCTTTCAACTTGTCTGCTGCTGCCTTTATCTCTGCTACGACTTCTGGGTTAAAGCCTCCCTCTGGGTGAATATAGTTTGAATAATCCCGCAGGGTTGACTCGCCAGGAAGTTTCAACACCCCAGTGTCTCTTAAACTGCGATAGACTGCCGCGCTTTTGCTGTGGATGTAGATTGCTACTCGCAGCATCATGGGGTGCCATTTCATGCTTTTGCCTTTAGCTTTAAATGCCTTGTTTTGTTCCTCCCAGAATAGTTTTGTGAGGTTGTCCTGAATTAGTTCTTCATTTACAGTCAGAACATCTTTAAGTTTAGAGTGAATGTCTGGCTGAACAGTGACTGAATCTTGCTCTAGCTGTGTCTGTATTTTTTTGATTGTTTCACGCTTACGTAATTCAAGTAGTGCTAGTTTCAGCTTCTTTTGCGATGCATTGTGTAGGGGTGCAAATTTGTGCAGCGGTTTTTTTCAGCCTTTTCTGCACGTTCTTTCTTTTTGGTTAGTTCTGTTTTAGTCTTTTGACAATGCGTGCACACATCTTGCTCACTGAGCAGACTGCAGCTCGAAGAACGAACACAAGAATTGACAAATGGTTTTGTCTCTGGACACATTAATGATGTATGCAGAAAGTGTTTGATACTGCGTTTTCTTGTGGTGGTTTTGAGAATTGTTGCAACTGTGGGTCAGTAACGCCTTGACACAGCTTCAGAGCAGACAGAGAAGACAGGTACTGAGACAAACAAACAGACTCCATGTTCTGGTTGAGGTGTGGCACAGGCATGCCCAACACCCTCACATTGGCAGACAGGTTCACATCAACATGTACACATAATGTTAACACATAATCTTCAATCACAGCAACAGATACAGTATCTTTCTGATTTGAAAGTAGTGTCCATGGTTGTGGCAATCTCTTCAAGTCCCTCCGCAAGTCGTTCAGGGTAAGGTACATTGCTGGAACGTCTGGAACTGGCACGTCCGTCTCAGGTACGTTGGGTCCAGCGGAGTCTCGATTTTTCTGAATGTAAAACAAAACATTTATGACCAACCTTTTCCTAATAGTACATTTAGTCCCCCCCCCCCCCCCCAAGTTATGTTTATAGATTTACATGGAAAAAAAAATTAGGGTAGGTTTGTCGGACAGATTTGTTTTCATAGAAAAAAAAGATGCCGAAATAATAAAACTAACCGAGGAAATGCTTTTTATGAGAAGTTCCTTACATTTTGGTAGCATAAACACACAAGAAATGAAATAATTTGAGCAAAAACTGTCACCCAGAGTTGAAATATTTGTTTGGCTCAAAGTCCAAAAAGGTTGTAGGGTCAAGAGCTGAAGGGGTAAATGTTAGGGTAGGTCGGGAACCCTAAACACAAATGTTATTTTTGGGGGTCTTACAAGTGTCTCTATTATTAAGATTTTATTTTATTCTGCTTCAGAAGTTTCACACACTTATACACTATAAATCTACTTCTTTTGACTGCCTGTTTTCTCTGTAGAATTTTTTCATTGACAACATCAAAAGGGTGGTAAAGTATAGCCTACAGTATGGAAACTGTAAACACACTTTTATTTTACTTCATGTTGCGTACTTACAGGGGGTGGCCTTTCTGGGGGCTGTGGAGTCACGACGCTCTTCAGGGGCATGTTTTCTGTCGGAAGACTCCCTTCGATGAGCTTTCTTTTTCCTTTTGGACCTGTACACATAAAGTTTTAAACATACAGAATAAAATCTGAAATCAGAATAATATAATTATTATATAGTACAATCAGAAATAAATGTCACTGTAAAGTACGTACTGTGCTCTGGTAGATTAGTGTTGGCTTCAGTAGCTTTGTAGTAGCAGTGGTTCATACACCGAAAGATTTGTCCAGTGAAAAGCACCCATCAATTTTTTAATTCATTCACTGATTCTGCACTGACTACATCATCTGACAGACTGTTCCAACCATTCAGCACTCTCGTTTATAAAGTAGGGGCCTAATTTGCTGTGGTGCGGTCTGCTGAATGGCTTTGCAAGTTTGAACACAACATATATTTTTATCGTACACATTTGTTTTTCCGTACACATTTGATTTTTCGTACACAATTACTGAAGATAATCCCGCAGTGGGGCACTGCGGTTATGAAATTAAAGGCCCCTCCTGTTTTTGGAACCGCAGGAGCTTTCTAGTTTGCTGTTAGGTAGATTTTGGGGTCCTCTTTCCTGTCATGCTCTCTTTTTCTTCATGAATTCTTTTCTTTTTTCTGCCTTCTTGCTCATTCACCTGTATTTTTTCCAAAAAATCTCTTCTCTTGCCGCTTGTCTCGCGATTCATGTATAGTTTAATCTGTTAGTGTTCTGATGTAAGCCCAGCAGTAGATAGGTTAAGCCTATTTTAACATACTGGAAACTGGTAATCTTCCAGTAGGTATTAATTTAGTTTTACTAAAGCCTGCTGGGACACAAGTAATGGGTTAGTGCATTTGTAAACAGGAATCGCTTGACAAGTGGCCCCCTTCATCCCCCCCTTCCTCGTCCTGATATGGCTCTACGTAGTCGGCTGGACGTTAAGCAACAAATAAACAAACAAACAAACAAACTGAAGATAAAATACTTAATCGTTTTTGTTTATTTGACTAAAATCTTAGCGTTCAAGTAGGCCCTATCTTGTGATGGCCGTTCGTGTCTGTGCTGCGACTTCAACTGAGAAAAATAATGATCCACCGGCTGTATTTAGATCTGAATCTAGAACAATGAGAAAGCAGAAATTCGCTTCACAACATTTTAACAACACAAAAGGCTCACCTGTTTTGAAACACTCAGGCTTGTAATGCCGTGAGCAAACCCATAGCTTCGCGTGTTGTTGTTTGCTTTGCTCCAGGAATGTCCGATCGACACGATCGATTTTTGCCAGTACTTGCCTCCTCCACGGATCACTCACGCCCATTCGGCAAGAATGTTTAAACAAAATGCAAGAATACTGTTTAAAATGGCGTCTAAATATTAATGTAAACAAAACGAAAGTTATAGTTTTTTCCAGAGGTAAAATTAGAAATAAACCACTGTTTACGTACAATGGCAATTTAATCGAAGTAGTGTTTGATGTAATGTACTTGGGCCTTAAGATTAATAATAATAATACATTTTCAGTCGCACAGAAGAATCTATATGATCGTGCCTCAAGGGCAATGTTTGTTCTTTTGCGCACTTGTAGACAATTGTCACTACCTGTGGACATACAAGTTGACCTGTTCGATAAAATGATTGCTCCAATTTTATTGTATGGATGTGAAGTATGGGGTTTTGGCTCCTGTGAACTTGCTACTAAACTTCAATTGCGTTTTTATAAAATTGTTTTCAAACTAAAAAAATCAACTCCAAATGCTATGATATTTGGTGAACTTGGAAGATATCCACTAGATGTTCATATGAAATGTAGAATGCTTTGCTATTGGTATAAACTGATTAGTCCTATTCATAAAAATAAATTTTCAAGTATTGTGTATTGCTTTACTTATAGATTGTATATCAACAAGATGATTGAATCCAAGTACTTATGTTTCATTGAAAAAACCTTAAATGAAATTGGTCTCTCTGGCCTTTGGACTTCTCAAGAAAATATTCAATACTCAAGCACATGGTTTAAAAAGAAAGTAAAAAGAAGTCTATATGACCAGTATATCCATAAATGGTTTACAGAAATTGGAACAAAAAATATGTTTTGGAATTATCGAATGTTCAAAGATATTTTTGCATGTGAAGACTACGTCACAACCCTGCCATATCAGCAATGTGTTTCAATGATGAAGTTTAGAACATTAAACAACAATTTACCTGTACAGAAAGAACGTTATCTTAACATCCCGAGGTCAGAAAGAACTTGCACCAAATGTGTATCGCATGACATAGGTGATGAATTCCATTATTTATTTGTCTGTGATTTTTTCAAAGAAGAAAGAGCTGAGTTGTTACCACCTTACTATTGGAAAAAACCTAATGCACTTAAATTTAAAAAGTTGTTTGCTACTAAGAAAAAGAAATTGCTAAAGAATATTTTGGACTTTATTAATAGAATTTGTAACAGTTTTTCATAATTTTTTTTTCTTTTTTTTTCCTATTTTTTTATTTATTTATTATATTAGCATATATCATGATTGTATTGATTGTATTTATTGTTCAAAATGCCCCCATGGGTTATGGACCAATAAACTTGAAACTTTGAAACTTTGGTATTCGGTGAAAGGAGAGGCCCTTGTGGCGACTGTTTTTCGCTGGGCAGGTGGGCACTGCGCAATTCGCACCACCCATAATAGCGGGGGTTCTACTTGCAACGAAAACACATAAACCTTTCAAACACTTGTTACATTTTATGTTATGCCCCAAAAGGCAAGTTAAGAATAAAATAAGGGTTTTTAGAAACACGGCCATCACAAAAATGCGATTGTTTTTGAGAAATAAGGCTTTAAACCTGGCGCCTTCATGCAGACGAAATTGGAACAAATGCTAGTCCGCAGCACAGGAATAAAATACAAAACTTCACGGAAAAAAATATTACGAGTTATTGAAATAAACATAATAATATATTCTGACATGTTATGTTGATATAATTGTTATTTGGAGCTCAAAATGTTTTTAAAAGCGTTTTGAAAATACAGAAGAACGGATGGGCAGAATGAACAAAATGGCGGACATCGCACATGCATTCTTTGTTTTGGCAGCTGAAAAGTCTCTCTGGTGAGTACATTTGACATGTTTGGACAATTACAGTAACTCTGCCGTGTGTTGACAAAACCGAGTAAGTCCACTGAAGCTACTTCCGAGAAAAACGACTTTTAGTGTTTGATAAACTGTCTCAAAAGTGATGAGTATCTAGATCCACCCACTGAGATAATAAGATAAATAGCATTAATTTACGTTTAGATCTAAAACTCGATTTTCATAATAATCTGATGGATGGTTTTGATTTTGTTGGGCATTTTGTGGACTTACTTATTGGTTTTACCACCTTTTTCGCCCAATATTAGATCTAACAAAAAATGGGTAGATCTAAGCAAGCGGACTTACTTGGTTTTACACAAATATTTGGAAGAAGAAGTGTTGTCAAGAGAAATGACAAAACAGTGAAAATGCACAAGAGAGAGAGAGAGAGAGAGAGAGAGAGAGAGAGAGAGAGAGAGAGAGAGAGAGAGAGAGAGAGAGAGAGAGAGAGAGAGAGGGGAAGAGACTGGGGGGGGGGGGAGGAGAGAAGGCAGGGGGGCGGGATGGAGGGAGAGAGAGAAATAAAGGGAGGGAGATAGAGAGATGGAAGGAGGGGTGGAGAGAGGGAGACAGAGAGAGAAGGTGATAGGGAGGGGGAGAGAGAGAGAGAGATATGGAGAGAGAGATAAATGGGGAGGAAGAGAGAGAGATAGGAATGGACTGAGGGAGGGGGAAGAAGGATGGATTTAGGGATACACGGCCTCAAACCCGTGGGTGGTTTTGAAAAAAACCCACTGGGTGGGTTGTCAGCCACCCAGTTTTTTCAAGTGCCAATAAGTGCCATAGGGTTAGGTTGGGGTTAGGGTTAGTTACCGTTCCGGCTTTTTAAAAATTGTTTCTAATTACCATAAAATAAACACCTCAATTTTAGTCTTCTCAACTGAAGAACAAACCACCCAATTGTGTGTCCGTCTGCCTGTGTGTGTGTGTGTGTGTGTGTGTGTGTGTGTGTGTGTGTGTGTGTGTGTGTGTGTGTGTGTGTGTGTGTGTGTGTGTGTGTGTGTTTCAACGGTGGGGAGTACATCGGACATTTTGGGGTATTAAGGTCCCATTAGGGTATTATGAGCCCGTCCTCAAATTACACCACCAAGGTACCCCTATCTACCCCAGTGTGTGTTTTTCTTTTTCTTTTGCAGTTTAGCAGTTGCTGCTCACTCTGAAGACCCTGTGTTGTGATCAATACCTTCCAGGGCTTCCTCAGTACATGACTGTGGTTCTGCTCCTGTGGTTCAGGCTCTCCATATCACTTCTTGATGTGACACCTTCATTGTGATTGTGAGTTGTAAAAAACCCCACCATTTCATGCTTTTTCTCTGTCTTATCATCCATGAAGTAAAAGTGGCTACTATCTGGAGGCGTGGGGGGGGGGGGGGGGGGGGGTATAGGAGTAATGTGGTGACAATTATGATGTCAAATATATAATAAAATAAAATAATAATGAATAGCATTTATAAAGCGCACATCTTATCAGTTGAAAAACTCAATGCACTAACTCACGGATTCACCAAAAGCAAGAACAATCAAAGCATACACTACCATTTAGACCATTAACACAGAAAATTAACAAAATAAAACGAAATATGACAATTATTACCGCCCCCACCTCCACATACAGCCCCCCCTCCCACACACACACATACACTCACCATCATCATACAAAAAAAGCCACTCTAAACAAACAAAGATAGGTGATAGAGAACAGCAAAAATGTCCAAGCAGACAGTTTCATTTTTTCAATGATAGAACTTGCGAAACAAGTAGCTCTTTAGCTGAGTTTTAAACCCAGCCAAGGTAGGCTGATCTCTGAGATATAAATATACATATACCATGATATATACCATGTGATCAATGTGTGTGTTTGTGTTTGTGTGTGTG
Source organism: Littorina saxatilis (assembly GCF_037325665.1). NCBI lineage: Eukaryota > Metazoa > Mollusca > Gastropoda > Littorinimorpha > Littorinidae > Littorina > Littorina saxatilis. The sequence goes on from NC_090251.1 coordinate 2,204,246, forward strand.
TGTGAGTGTGTGTGTGTGTGTGTGTGTGTGTGTGTGTGTGTGTGTGTGTGTGGTGTATTAACACATGCTATCTAATTTCTGTCGACAGGACCATCCAATATGCTGGGGGCCTGAAAGATTTTTTTCCAGCATGAAAATCAGGCATTTCCTCCATCGCTGTCATGTGAAGGAAAGCTGAGGTCGACAACAAAGTCTGCTCTTCTGGGGGTTTTGGAACCTCTTGTGCCACCCCCACCAACTGAGTTTCCTGAGACAGACACTGTCCCTGTTGATGGAGCTGCAGTTGTCCACTTCCTGAAGCCCCGCACATGCAAAACCTTCTCTTGCTATGCCTCAGAAGTCTTCCTTCCCTACATCAAGCAACTCCTGCAGAAAGCTTCTCGAATAGACATTGTCTGGGACAGGTACGCAAGTGACAGTCTCAAGAGTGGCATGAGAGAAAAAAGAGGAACAGGTCGACGGAAACGGGTAACAGGTGATGGGATCATGCCAGTTGACTGGAACAGCTTTCTCCGTGTCGACCAAAACAAACAGGAACTGTTCAGTTTCTTGGGGCAGAAGGTGATCGAACTTGACACAGACAAACTCGTCATCACAACCCAAGGCCCCATTGTTCTCTCCAACCGCCCACTTGATGCCCAGACAAAACTGTCACCCTGCAGTCATGAGGAGGCTGACACCAGATTGATTGTACACCTCTCCGATGCAGCTCAGAATCACAGGCGGATCCTGATAAGAACGGTGGATACTGATGTTGTTGTGCTCGCCATTGCTGCTGCTGCCCGTCACCCTGGGCTTGAAGTGTGGATCGCTGTGGGAGTCGGCCAGAATTACCGGTACATCTCTGCACATGACATCGCCAGCATGTTGGGACCAGAAAAAGCCAGCTGTCTGCCACTGTTCCACAGCTTCAGCGGCTGTGATACGGTCTCGTCGTTCAGCAGCATTGGAAAGAAAACAGCATGGGATGTGTGGTACCTGTTTCCTGACATCAGCGAGGCCTTCCAGTCTCTGTCAGAAGCACCCACAGAGATCTCCGCATATGACAGAGCCTTGCCGGAGAGATATGTTGTACTTTTGTATGACAGAACAAGCAACTTTCCGGATGTCAACTCTGCGAGGGGACACCTGTTTGCAAAGGTTGGCCGCCAGATCGACAACATTCCTCCAACTAGCGAAGCCCTTTTGCAGCATGCAAGGAGAGCTGTTTATCAAGGAGGACATATCTGGGGTCAGGCTGAAGTCGCCACGCCTAGTCTTCCAAACCCTGGCGACTGGGGTTGGCAATTTGTCAATGGTGCTTGGCAACCATTCTGGACTGCCCTGGACGAGGCTTCGAAGACATGCCGTGAACTGTGGAAGTGTGGCTGCAAAAAGGGATGCAAGAGCATGCGGTGCCGGTGTCGTAAGGCTGTGTTGAAATGCACAGCACTTTGCAAGTGCACTTGTGTCCCTGCATGCTGAATGGATCTTGACTGGTTTTGGAAATGGACAGCACCTGTGTTATGAACTATAATTATATCAGGTGCATACCTGTTTGACCTTGAACTTTAATGCACAATAATGTGAAGATATATACATAGCAGGCCTGCTGATAATATAATACAGGTAATATGTTTACCAAATCCGGTATTCCCACTTCATGTTGGTGCTGAGAAATTAGCATTCCTAGAATTACCTGCCGGCACCTCTCGTTTGACCTTGACATTTGACCTTGAATGTACAATGACATAAGTGAATTAACTATGGGTGTGAAAGCATTACCTTATGATACTATCTATCACATTTTATGATCCAAGTACATATGGTTACTGAGAAATTAGCATTTTACAGTCACTTACCAAAACGTGACACTGACTTTCTATTTGACCTTGATCTTTGACCTTGGATATATAACAACATGTGTTATATAGTTCGATGTTACAACACTACTTCATGAGAGTGCGTGTGCAAATTTTGATGTTTGTAGTGCATATGGTTCCTGAGATATTAGCATTTCTAGGGTCAAATGGCGGCCATTTTGAATTGTTCTAAAAATAGATACTGAAAGTGAGAAATTGCGATGGCCGTGTTTCTAAATTTCTTTAGGATCACTTACTCTATCACTCTGCCAAGTTTTATAAATGTAACACAAATTTGAAAGATTTTGACAAATAGAACCCCTACTATAATGGACAAACAAAAAACCCAAACAATGGATGCCACACATATGTATTGAGACTGCCACGAACAACCGGAAGTTGAGAGGGCCTCGTCTGAATTTTCCGCGCAGAACGTAACCTCGATCTGAGTTTGGTGGTCGCTGGCGTTCTCTCTAGTGTTGGTTCTTAGGTTCAGTTGTGCATTTAGATCTAACGACCAGAAGCAAATAACAAGTTAGGGGATTTTATGTTTCCTCTCTCAGATTGATGTGATTTTTGGAAGCGAAGTGGAGGGGTATATCAGCTTCAAATTGTAATTTGAAGATTCATAGCTGAATATGGAAGCAGCAATTCCCGAGTGATACCAAATACAGATTATATTTCATCAGGTTTACACATCAGTTGTCCAGTCACACAATTTCGGCTATCGGGTGTAGATCTACATTATGAATCAGAAGTTCTTTGACACATATTAGGGGTATTGGCACTTTTGCAGGTGGAGTATTCTACATTGATGACTGATAGTGCTGGAACAGCAAATTGCAGAAGAACTTTACAAGAAGCAAGAGACATCCGTTTACACAGCGGATGCTTGGGGAACTGCATGCTGGCCGAACACGGAAAATCCGAGGCGACATGCATGAGCAGTACTAATCTCTTGAGGAATAACAACAGGTCAACTCTTCATCTCTGAGTAAGTTCAGACACCTATTCTTCAATGGTTTAATTAGTACATGTTATCAGAAAATACAAGATAATCTCTGTGTGTGTGTGTGTGTGTGTGTGTGTGTGTGTGTGTGTGTGTGTGTGTGTGTGTGTGTGTGTGTGTGTGTGTGTGTGTGTGTGTGTGTGTGTTTTCTAGTGATACATTTTTATTTAAAATTTTTAGTTAGAGCTTTGACTATTTACACACTTCTAGGAATTGACTTTTAGAAATGATTAATTACCTGTCTAATTACCATTTTGAGTTATGCACATGTTTGCGTTATGCAAAACAGCTTGTCTTCAGCTTGTTCTTCTTCTTGGTTGTGGTGGTGTTTGTTTGCTTGTTTCCTCTGTTTTTAGTTTTGTTTCTTTTTTTATTTGAGAAACTCTGTGTGATAAGAGAGTGAGTGTACTACGTACAAAAGCAAAACAAATAAGTAGATGGAGAGGTGAAAGAAAAAAGCTGCAGTGGTTTGGCTTAAGGACTATACGCACTAATGATATTCTGAACTGTTTGTTTCAGTAACAGTCTGATGGACAAGAACTATACAGTGGAGAGGAAGTGGATTACTATACGCACTAATGATATTCTGAACTGTTTGTTTCAGTAACAGTCTGATGGACAAGAACTATACAGTGGATAGGAAGTGGATTTACCTCAGCGGCCAACTTCTTCAAGATTTATCACAATATTTTTTCAATCATAGGGCCTCCAACATGTCAAAATGTACCGGACAGCAGGCTGACACAACAGTGCTTCAAATCAGAGAAAAAAAAGTGTGGACCAGTGAGAGAAAAAAAACTTAGGCCTAGAAGCAACACTACAGTTGACAATGTTTGGAAACAAATCTTCTCAGGGTTTTATTGACCGCCGACCCTTATGAACCTTAATTATGCCAAGGAATAATAATTTTCAGGCAAGTGATGAAAAGCCTCACAGTCCCGATACACATTTTCGGCACATAAATATGACGCACTGTTCTTTCCAAAACCTGCACATCCAAGCTCATGAGTACTACCATCATGTGTTAACTTTTTCAATCAACAGTCAAACTATCATGCTGGCAGTGAATGTGGGCTCCCTCGTGCATATTTCCGACACCAACACTTTGACAAAATATGCACTTTATGATTATTGTTCACTATTATACAATTTTTTTGTTATCTCGGCTCACCATCCAGAAATAAAACTACTCCATAAACACTCAAACACAGTCTTTTTTCGGAAAATGTGTATTGAAAGACGAAAGAAGAGTGTATACTTGCATGTTTCTTGAATACAAGAATGAATGCTTGCATGTTGCTGTTAAATGTGTTCGTTCAATTTTAGCAGTATAGTGGGGCTTGTATGTTGCAAAATCATTCAAATCATGCAACAAACACCAAATTTAGCGAACATGGAGAGTTTTATGTGCTTAACAAAACCTGATACAGAGCCACCGCAAAAAATTAAAAAATCGGTAGTTTTTAAACAATTTTTCAAAATGGCCGCCAGTGTAAACCGTTGGATATGTCAGGCATATTTCACTGCATGTGATTAACAGCAAATTTGGCGTAAATGGACATTTGCTTTTGCTTAATAAAACCTGATACAGAGCCACCGTGAAAAAAAATAAGAAATCAGTAGTTTTTTAACAATTTTCAAAATGGCCGCCAATGAAAAGGGTATTTAGGCATTTTTGATGCTACAAGACATTCTCTTGCAATAGAAACTAACACAAAAACATTTTTAAACAAAACAATACATGTATTGTTGGTGCAGAGAATGATTGGACGGTGTGGGTGGCAGGGTTGAAGAATTTGTGGATTACCTAAACTGTGCAAAAAAAGTATATTGCACCAATTTTCATACCAAAACGAAAACATTCATTCCTGTGCCGTTGTGTTCAATGTATGCTATTGATGGCACTCAACTTGGCTATCTGGAACACTAAGATAAAAGGTGGCCTTTACATGGGTTATTTGACCGCCGCCAAAATAAGGGTACCCCCAAACTAAAACTGATAAAAATGTAATGTATCAACTCAAAAGTCGACTAAAATTCATAATCGCTGTATTTCGAAAACGTTGTTTGTTCTCATGTGTTTACACAACTAGCACATTCCGGCAAGTGGCCATACTCAAAAGAAACTTTGGCAGTACTTGAAACAACCATCTGTCATATATACATGCGAAGTCAAAAATATGTGGGATGTAAGTCAACAAACTTGTGGCAGTTTTTAAAATATTATTTCGTGAAGATTCGAAAGTGTACTCAAACGGTTGAACTACGCCTCGTGTGTAGACACACATTCCTGAAAGTTTCAACGCAACCCACTTGGTCATTGCTAAAATACATGGATTTTAGTTGACTTGGGTATCCCTCAAATTTGACACATAAACCTCTCATCCGTGAGATCGACACATACATCAGTAGGAACAATGGCACAACACTAGAAATATGCAAGATGGCGAAATAAAACAACCTGTTCTGGATAGATAATCAAGTTGACTTTCTCTTCGTATACAACAGTGACCCAGTTGTGCCTCAGGATTTGTCGTCGGCTTTTTAAAAGGTACCCTAAGTTTTTGTCACATCTCTTTGTCACGTCAAGGGTATCCTTATTTTGACGGCGTTCAAGTGACCCCTGTAAATACATCTTCTTTTGTAAAAAAAATATTTAAAAAATGTGCCAGATACCGAAGATGCGAGCCTTTAATGGCATAGAAAGTTTGAATAAAATGACACAGGAATAAATGTTTGAGTTGGGGTATGAAAATGGGTGCAATAATATTTTTGCACAGTTTAGATGCTGACCGTTTTCACAGGCATGCAAGCACATTTGCAGAGAGCAGTGCTCTGCAGTCATTCTTTTCAGCATTTGCAGCGTTTTGTTGTACAGCTCGTCTTGCAGGCACACTTCATGAGTTCTCGGCACACGCTGGATACCTCTTGAAAGCTCGTCCAGAATGACTCCCACTTTCCAGCCTTGAACTGCCAGCCCACAGAGTTGGGTAGTCTAATAGGTAGATGGCTCTTAATCTCATGTCCTGCAGCAGCACCTCACTTGTAAGGGGATTATGGTCAATTTAGCAGCTCTTTTTACTGAAGAGGTACCGTCTAGCACTGTTCACACCCAGTACGTTGCTGGTTTTGTCCTACAGATGTACACCAAAAAGCTCTTGTGCTGCCCTGCCAGTGGTACTCAGCTTACAAAGAGGAGCAGACAACCTGAAGAAAGTTTGAGTGACGTCTTCAAATGCTTGCCATACGTCCCAAGCCTTCTGTTCCCCCAATACCTTTGAAGAACGACATAGTGTCACAGCCTGTAAGGCTATGCAAAATGGGCAGACAGGGTGACTTCTCTTGGCCAATGGCTTTGGCAATGTGGCGATACACTTCACGAGCAGAAAAAAACGCAACACAGCTGGATGTCTGGCCTCCTCTACATCCATAGTGCAGGAAATCAGCCTGGGGTACCCTTCAAACAAAAGATGAAAAGTGTCGTTTTTATTTGAATGTATTGAATAATGTTTACTATTTGAGAGAGTCGGTCAAAGCCGGGGTAGCAAGCCTTCACACAACAGACCAAAATGAAAGAACATTTTATTTTATGAATTCGTATAATTCTTACTGTTTCAGGCTAAACAAAACACAAAACAGTTCCCAGTGACTCAACTGATTCTGGAATCTTTCTGACCGCTACATTTATTCGCTTCAAACAGTCGCTCACAGATACCTGAAGTTGACCATAGTGAGGGTACGGTAAACCCACCAAATTCACAGAGGTCGCTTACAAATTATGAGCAAACATGTTCCAGTTAATGAAAATAAAAAAAGCTTACTGTTAAGCTAGACAGTATGTATTGGCTAACAAACCTTGATATTACTAATTAAATCAGCTCCCTTCTGTGGCACCGGTATACTTGCTCATACTATGATAACGCAGAACGCTTGTTCCCAGGAACTGGCATGTGGTGTAACTCAATCAATCAATCAATATGAGGCTTATATCGCGCATATTCCGTGGGTACAGTTCTAGGCGCTCTGCAATGATGCCGTGTGAGATGGAATTTTATATAAGGCCAGTAGATTGCAGCCATCTCGGCGCATATTTACCTTTCACGGCCTATTATTCCAAGCCACACGGGTATAGATAGACAATTATTAACTGTGCCTAAGCAATTTTGCCAGGAAAGACCCTTTTGTCAGTCGTGGGATCTTTAACGTGCACACCCAATGTAGTGTACACGGGGGGGGGGGGGGGGGGGGGGGGGGGTCGGACACCGAAGAGAGTCTGCACACAAAGTTGACTCTGTGAAATAAATTTCCGCCGAACCTGGGATCGAACTCACGCTGACAGCAGCCAACTGAATACAAATCCAGCACACTACCAACTGAGCTATATCCATGCCCTTGTATATCCTGTAAAAATAAAATTCACACCAATGCACGGTCAACTTAAAATAAGCAAAAGGATGAGAAACAAGCAACAAACCAAAATTGTAAAACTCAAAGAGCGGTAGTCTACCTCTTCATTTTTCAAAACCACTTGTCTCATTTGATTCGCATACACTGTATGCGTTTGTCTGTTACCTACCGTCTTTGAAAGTTTGATCACAACACTGTAAAGACATGGGGAGTGGAGTGTTTTTATCTCCAGCTGGTCATCTTACTATTTGGCCTACCCTCACTCAGTGTTTGACTCTACCCCTCCCATGAACAATCTCTTTCTCCTCGCCTTTTATTCAAAGTTCGTTTAATCTGTTTAAAATCACCAGCGTGGCGATCATGATTTCCTTACTTGTATTTTGTAATCAACATTGAATAGATCTAGATCTATCAGTATAACAATCCAGCTATTGCAAGATTAAACAAAGTCTCTGCATTTCAGCGCTTCACCCGATGAATAACAGACCCCAGGGGAGGATTAAAGATTACAATGATGTGACATTGGTGAATGGATGCGTATTCTTGAAAACTTACCTTCAGAAACGGTGTTTTTGCTCAGTCAAATCAAAACACGCATTGTTGCGGAGGCCGCCATCTTGAATTTTTCTGCTGCGGATAGGCCTATATAAAGTGTTATTTAGTATAAATATAATTTAAACTCTCTTTTTACTGTGCCTGTGGCTGGTGGGTACCACCAGTCACAACCCCTCGGTCTGCATGCTTTTATGGTGCATTTGTGTCTTAAATTGTGAGCTGATGTCAGGTATGTTTGACTGACCAGCAGTGGGCCGCTCACTTGGCTTTTTACCTGCGCCCGCGTTGCAGCAGCGCTCTTCACTTGCTCTTACAAGACTTGCTCTTACAAGAATGGAATCCAGCGGAGATCCTTTTCGCTTCGACAAATGGTCTGCGCAGCTCCCCAGCACGGTGGCGGAGGAACTTTTTCAAGAGGGCTTTGACAGCAAACTAGCCCTCCTTCACGCCACCAAGGAGGACATTAATTCGCTCAAACTCAAACGCGGCCACCTTGTCGCTACCTGGGCCGCCATACTCGCCCTCCAAAAGGAAAATGGCGGAGCTGTACTGGCAGGGGCAGACGATACGGCGACAGGGGGCACAGTGGCTCAGCAGTCGCTGCATCAACTTTTACGCGGACCCTCGCAATCTGCTTCAATTGACATCGACAACGGGCGATTTCGAACAGGTGAGGGCGCCTTACGCATAATCGAATTTGTGGGGACTTGTGAAATGCAGGAGGAGGTGCACCTCAGCGGGGGCATCTCAATCCGCCTTCCCTCCCAAAAACCCAAACCAGAAAAGGTAACGCCGGCCCAGTGGATTGCTGCTAACAGCCGGATTATGACGAGACTCCTCGAATCGGGCCAACTGACAGGAAGAGGGGCGCTAGAGTACCTAACATATACCGCGAAGGTGGGGGAAATGGCCGCCCGCTACACGTGGTCATCAGTTATGATGTATGACGACCAGTATCGCCAGAACCAGGCAGCAGAAGGATACAAGTGGGGTAGCGACTCCCAGCACCTCGCTCTCGTGGCCCTGCGGGAGCGGGGACCAACACCACCGCAGAGAGGGCAGCCTCCCGCCCCTACGGACACCTCTGGCCATCACCTAGGACCCAGGAGGGTGATGGCCCCCTCAGGCAGGGAGGTGTGTCACCAATGGAACAAGGGGCATTGCAGGTATGCCCCCCGCTTGCCTCCAGCCTGACCACCCTGCAGTCAGCCACAGCTTCACACAACCGCCTGCTCCTGTCGGTGATCAGAACCCAGTCTCCAGATAGGACAATGCGCAGCCAACAAAAGCCAACAAGGTGGGAGATAGCAAGTTAGAAAGCCTCTTTTTGCCACAAAACCCTTTTAGTTGTGATTGGCTAGGCAACAAGGAAAATATATCATCCATTTCTAGAAAGGTCGAAAAATGGGAAGACGAGTTAAAATGTGATTCTGACAGAAAGTTCCTATTAGAAGGCATAAGGCAGGGATTCAGAATTACAGATGAACATTGTGTAATACGTACAGCAGAGGGTGATAATCACACATCAGCCATTCAGCATAACGATGCAGTAGAAAAAGAACTTTTGAAGCAAATTGCGGCAGGGAATTATGTTTTGGCCTCAGAAAAACCTACCATTGTTAGTCCTTTAGCAGCCATTGAAAAAGACGACGGTGACATTCGTCTCATTCACGACGGTAGTCGTCCTATGGGTTGTGCTATGAATGACTATGCCTCAGTGCAACATGAGCATTTTCAGACAATTGAGGACGCATGCTCTTTGGCAAAACCGGGGTACTGGATGGCGAAGTTGGACCTTAAATCTGCCTACAGATCTGTACCAGTGCATAGAGATGAGTACAGAGTTACAGGACTGGCGCTTTAAATGAGAAAGAGCACCGACCTATTTATTTGATACAAGGCTCCCCTTTGGGGCCTCAAAAGCACCAAGTCATTTTCATAGACTCTCTCAAGCAATAGGCAGATGTTTACGACGCCGTGGCATAAAGGGTGTGGTTGTTTACATTGATGATTTTCTGCTGATTGCACCGACTCGAGAAGAGTGCAATAACGCTTTGCATTGCCTGATAAATCTCGTTCGGAGATTTGGTTTTCATAGCAGCTGGAACAAGGTTGTTGGACCCACTCAGCGCATTACATTCCTAGGTATAGAGATAGACACACGTGATTGCACTCTGTCATTGGGAGAGCAAAAGTTGGCAAAGGTTCATCAGCAGCTCGATGAATTTTCAAAGAAGAAACGTGCAAGTAAGCAGCAATTGCAGCGCTTGGCTGGACTCTTAAACTGGGCTTGCCAGGGAATCCGCGGAGGCAAATTTTTCTTGCGGCGCATCCTGGACGCTATAAAGCCCCTGCGGCAGCAGAATCACAAAACAAAACTCAGCAGCGAGTTTCATAAAGATGTGCAGTGGTGGTTGGCTTACCTGTGCACATTTAATGGTGTAATTTATTACAACAGAGGCGAAACTCATCATGTGCATGTCGATGCGTGTGGAAAAGCGTGTGGGGTGTTTTGCAGAGGGGACTGGCAATACTCTGTGTTTCACGTGGACACACCGGCCGCCAGCGAGCTTCACATCAACTATAAAGAGTTATGCGCCGCAATACAAGGCATTGAAAGATGGGCGCAGACTTGGACAAACAGCGTTGTGATAGTGCACACAGACAACAGTGTAACCAAAGCAATCATTAACAAAGGGAGAAGTAGAAACCCATACATGAACTGTTTATTGAGGAAACTGTTCTGGCTCAGTACGAAGCATAACTTTTCAGTCAGAGCCATACATGTACCGGGTTTGGTGAACACTCTTCCAGACACTATCTCCAGGCTTCATGAGGCAGGACACTGGGAGAAACTGTGTGTGTTGCTAAGAAACTGGTCGCATAGGGCTGAATGTGTCAGTTCCGACTTAAGCAAACATATGTCAAAAGATTCATTTGTGTTTCTTGTGCAGGAGAGGCAAAGACGTTTGAAGAAGAACTAAACAGGGAACTCGCCGGGTTTAGAAGCAGTACTTTTGCTGACAATACTGTGAAGACAATTAAAACTCACTTACAATCCTATATGGATTTTTGCAATAGGATGAGCATCCCCCCTGTGCCGGTGACTAAGAGAACTGTATCTCTCTATGCCACGTATTTAACCCGAAGGCTCAATCCTTCCTCTGTGAAACAGCATATTAACATTATTCGAATAATGCACCTTACTTACCTAGACCAGATCCCTCAACTCACCTTAGATTTTTACAGAGTAACTTTTTGTAGGGCCTTGCCCAAGTAAACTCCCGTCCACGTTCTTTTGGGTTGGTAGGAGCTCAAAGTTCGCCCCTTTCTATTGGGTGCTAGTTTTAAAATTGTTAAACCCCAAGTGTTCTTAAATAATATGTGATTTTTGTCCCTATGAAATTAAAAAACTTGCCTTCGGTTTTTGACACCCAAAAGGAACTTCTTGTCACATGAATTTTATGGTTGTGGTTGTGATGGTGTGTGTGTGTGTGTGTGTGTGTGTGTGTGTGGGTCTGTATGTGTGTATGGGTGTGTGTGTGAGTGTGTGCGTGTGTGTGTGTGGGTGTGAGTTAATGTGTTGTATCCTTCTATGAGCGCGTGTGTGTGAGCGTGCTTGGTTGCGTAAAAGTACTAGTTTAAGTGTTATTTAGTATAAATATAATTTAAACTCTCTTTTTACTGTGCCTGTGGCTGGTGGGTACCACCAGTCACAACCCCTCGGTCTGCATGCTTTTATGGTGCATTTGTGTCTTAAATTGTGAGCTGATGTCAGGTATGTTTGACTGACCAGCAGTGGGCCGCTCACTTGGCTTTTTACCTGCGCCCGCGTCGCAGCAGCGCTCTTCACTTGCTCTTACCGCCTCTGCCCCATCCACCTCCCTTGTTTGTTATAGCTGGCTGCGCTTTTTCATAATTTTGTACCGAAGGATTATGTATACGTTCTGTGAAATGTTATGTGTACCTTATATGGAAAACGTATTGTTGTTATTGTGTAATAGGGGTGCTAGTTTTAAAATTGTTAAACCCCAAGTGTTCTTAAATAATATGTGATTTTTGTCCCTATGAAATTAAAAAACTTGCCTTCGGTTTTTGACACCCAAAAGGAACTTCTTGTCACATGAATTTTATGGTTGTGGTTGTGATGGTGTGTGTGTGTGTGTGTGTGGGTCTGTGTGTGTGTGTGAGTGTGTGCGTGTGTGTGTGTGGGTGTGAGTTAATGTGTTGTATCCTTCTATGAGCGCGTGTGTGTGAGCGTGCTTGGTTGCGTAAAAGTACTAGTTTAAATTCTAAAAACGATAAAAATCAAATACCAGAACACAAACATACCCATAAGATTATTTATTTCATGCATATGTTATCAGCAGACAACTTCTGGTGCATGGTAAACCATTGAATTTTACATTTGCTGAGTTGGGAATATTTACTGCTGAGCGCTTTTGGTACGAACTTCGTCTGCTGTAAATGCAGCCTTTTATTCACTATCAAAAAAAACAAAAAAACAATAGATTTCTGAAGTGGCTCTGTATCTGAAATCCCTTAAATAATTATAAGGAACAATATCACAAAGTATGATGTTTGTTGCAAGATGTGAATGATTGATTAGTGCGTCTGCAACATACGAGCCCCAGTGGGGCTCCTATGTTGCAAAATCATTCAAATCATGCAACAAACACCAAATTTAGCAAATATGAAGAGTTTTATGTGCTTAACAAAACCTGATACAGAGCCACCGCGAAAAATTAAAAAATGGGTAGTTTTTAAACAATGTTTCAAAATGGCCGCCAGTGTAAACGGTTGGGTATGTTAGGCATATTTCACTTCATGTGATTAACAGCAAATTTGGCGTAAATGGACATTTGCTTTTGCTTAACAAAACCTGATACAGAGCCACCGCGAAAAAATTAAGAAATCAGTTGCATTTTTAACAATTTTCAAAATGGCCGCCAATAAAAGGTTAATTTAGGCATTTTTGATGCTACAAGACATTCTCTTGAAATAGAAACTAACACAAAAACATTTTTAAACAAAACAATGCATGTATTGATGGTGCAGAGAATGATTGGACGGTGTGGGTGGCAGGGTTGAAGAATTTGAGGATTACCTAAATTGTGCAAAAATAAATATATTGCACCAATTTTCATACCAAAACAAAAACATTCATTCCTGTGCTGTTGTATTCAATGTATGCTATTTAGGGCACTCAACTTGGCTAACTGGAACACTTTTAAGATAAAAGGTGGCCTTTACATGGGTTATTTGACCGCCGCCAAAATAAGGGTACCCCCAAACTAAAACTGATAAAAATGTAATGTATCAACTCAAAAGTCGACTAAAATTCATAATCGCTGTATTTCGAAAACGTTGTTTGTTCTCATGTGTTTACACAACTAGCACATTCCGGCAAGTGTCTATACTCAAAAGAAACTTTGGCAGTACTTGAAACAACCATCTGTCATATATTCAGGCGAAGTCAAAAATATGTGGGATGTAAGTCAACAAACCTGTGGCAGTTTTTAAAATATTATTTCGTGAAGATTTGAAAGTGTACTCAAACGGTTGAACTACGCCTCGTGTGTAGACACACATTCCTGAAAGTTTCAACGCAACCCACTTGGTCATTGCTAAAATACATGGATTTTAGTTGACTTGGGTATCCCTCAAATTTGACACATAAACCTCTCATCCGTGAGATCGACACATACATCAGTAGGTACAATGGCACAACACTAGAAATATGCAAGATGGCGAAATAAAACAACCTGTTCTGGATAGATAATCAAGTTGACTTTCTCTTCGTATACAACAGTGACCCAGTTGTGCCTCAGGAATTGTCGTCGGCTTTTTAAAAGGTACCTGAAGTTTTTGTCACATCTCTTTGCCACGTCAAGAGTATCCTTATTTTGACGGCATAAATGATGATGTAAAAAACAAGAAGGGCAAAGCCCATACGACTCACATGCTTGACCTTGACACAAGGTCAAATAACTAAACCTAGCAATGACATCATACACTAAGAACTGCTTTACACATTTTTCCTACCAAGGTCATCCAAGGTCATGCAACACAAAGCTGTTCATTCAAGACATAGGAAGTACAATGGTGCTTATTGGCTCTTTCTACCATGAGATATGGTCACTTTTAGTGGTTCACTACCTTATTTTGGTCACATTTCATAAGGGTCAAAGTGACCTTGACCTTGATCATATGTGACCAAATGTGTCTCATGATGAAAGCATAACATGTATCCACATAATGTTTAAGTTTGAAACAGTTATCTTCCATAGTTCAGGGTCAAGGTCACTTCAAAATATGTATACAATCCAACTTTGAAGAGCTCCTGTGACCTTGACCTTGAAGCAAGGTAAACCAAACTGGTATCAAAAGATGGGGCTTACTTTGCCCTATATATCATATATAGGTGAGGTATTGAATCTCAAAAACTTCAGAGAAAATGGGAAAAATGTGAAAAATAGCTGTTTTTTAGGCAACATTTATGGCCCCTGCGACCTTGACCTTGAAGCAAGGTCAAGATGCTATGTATGTTTTTTGGGGCCTTGTCATCATACACCATCTTGCCAAATTTGGTACTGATAGACTGAATAGTGTCCAAGAAATATCCAACGTTAAAGTTTTCCGGACGGCCGGACGGACGGCCGGACGACTCGGGTGAGTACTGTCACAAGCGCCTGTTGTATGGAAAAGACCGACAGAAAGCGCCTGTGTTTGGTGTTTGGGCGTTACTGCCTGGTGGTGCGCTATATGGTTTTTCTCGTGCTTTTCGTAATTTACGTTATGATGTTTGTGAACTGTGTTTATTTGATGTATGAATTTAGAAACTGGGGAATAATACTTCATTCGGAGAAGGCTTGCGTTCCAAGCAGCGAATCCAGCTACAGCAGCTGTAGGTTCGGTTTCAGAGACCGGACTGGGGAAGGGCATAATGATTTGTCTTGTACATGCGGCCGAGATGCGGTGAGTCTTTATTTGTAATATATGCATCGGAGTTATAGGAAATAACTTTAGGGACATGTAGTTTGTTACTTTGATATACATAATATATGCATACGTCCGAGTCGAGTCCGAGTCGACCGGCCGTTTGTTTGTTTGTTGTTTGTTTGTTTGTTGTTGGTTTGCTTGTCTGCAAGTGCAGTATAATGGGTTTCTACTATTGTATACTTGTTGTACTTTGCCTATGATAGTTGTGATTATATCTAAGAAATATTGTTAAATCGTGTTGTTAATATATTGATGCTAGTAGCTAGTTTGAACACTAATTTGAATATGTTGAAATGGTTGCCAGCATGCGTGATTTGGGTATATGAGTGTGTGAATCAGTATTGCCATTGTCCATATAATCCTGCTTTGGAGTTATTGGCATAAGACGGGCCGGGTAAAGGGTAGCGTGATATTGACTATGAAACTAACTCTACGCATATTTCAGGTCGTCCTGTTGTTAACCTGAAGGCTGAAACAATCAAGTTCTGGTGTCAACTTTAACCGGAAGATGACATTTCACTCACATCTACATCTACGTCTGCGCAGTCTTCTGCTTCACCTTTAACTCAGTGTCGTCCTACTACCGTCATTCTATCGTCTACGTCTACATCGTCGGGATTTCTATCTACTGCTGGACTCAGTTGGTTACTTGAGTATTACCCTTATTACCTAGCTCGATAAATAAGCCATTTACTCCAGCAGGTCATTAACTTTAAAGTGTGCGTGTGTGTATGTGTTATAAATATGTTTATAAGTGAACAATAATATTTCCTCTTATTCTACAATTTGTGTTTGTGGAACTTTAGTATACAAGATTCTTATTGAGTCGGTGGTTGACTGGCTGCGCACGTGTGTGATGCATGTGTGTGTGTGACAAATGGGGGCTCGTCCGGGATTTGTCACACACACACATGCATCACACACGTGCGCAGCCAGTCAACCACCGACTCAATAAGAATCTTGCATACTAAAGTTCCACAAACACAAATTGTAGTATAAGAGGAAATATTATTGTTCACTTATAAACATATTTATAACACATACACACACGCACACTTTAAAGTTAATGACCTGCTGGAGTAAATGGCTTATTTATCGAGCTAGGTAATAAGGGTAATACTCAAGTAACCAACTGAGTCCAGCAGTAGATAGAAATCCCGACGATGTAGACGTAGACGATAGAATGACGGTAGTAGGACGACACTGAGTTAAAGGTGAAGCAGAAGACTGCGCAGACGTAGATGTAGATGTGAGTGAAATGTCATCTTCCGGTTAAAGTTGACACCAGAACTTGATTGTTTCAGCCTTCAGGTTAACAACAGGACGACCTGAAATATGCGTAGAGTTAGTTTCATAGTCAATATCACGCTACCCTTTACCCGGCCCGTCTTATGCCAATAACTCCAAAGCAGGATTATATGGACAATGGCAATACTGATTCACACACTCATATACCCAAATCACGCATGCTGGCAACCATTTCAACATATTCAAATTAGTGTTCAAACTAGCTACTAGCATCAATATATTAACAACACGATTTAACAATATTTCTTAGATATAATCACAACTATCATAGGCAAAGTACAACAAGTATACAATAGTAGAAACCCATTATACTGCACTTGCAGACAAGCAAACCAACAACAAACAAACAAACAACAAACAAACAAACGGCCGGTCGACTCGGACTCGACTCGGACGTATGCATATATTATGTATATCAAAGTAACAAACTACATGTCCCTAAAGTTATTTCCTATAACTCCGATGCATATATTACAAATAAAGACTCACCGCATCTCGGCCGCATGTACAAGACAAATCATTATGCCCTTCCCCAGTCCAGTCTCTGAAACCGAACCTACAGCTGCTGTAGCTGGATTCGCTGCTTGGAACGCAAGCCTTCTCCGAATGAAGTATTATTCCCCAGTTTCTAAATTCATACATCAAATAAACACAGTTCACAAACATCATAACGTAAATTACGAAAAGCACGAGAAAAACCATATAGCGCACCACCAGGCAGTAACGCCCAAACACCAAACACAGGCGCTTTCTGTCGGTCTTTTCCATACAACAGGCGCTTGTGACACACCCCCCTACTCAGACTGAACTAAGTATTAGTTTCATGTCCATCATCTTGAACAATGCGACTGTTTGGAGTACAAACGGTAGAGATAGATCCGGAACTCGGATGACAGGACGTTGACTTAACATCTGCCGAAAAGTCTGGTATGCTTCCTAACAGTGGTCTGTCCACTCCACTCGGTTGGACAATCGATGAGTGGTATCTTCCCAAAGGGAACTTTGTGTATTTTTCCTTTCGGCAAAGCTCTTTGACATGCATCACATGATTGTACGTAACGACGGATGTCCCCGCCCATTCTGGGCCAGTAAAAAGACTGCCAAAGTCGATCATGAGTTTTCTTGGTCCCTAAATGGCCAGCCATCGGAACATCGTGCGAGAGACTGAGAACTCCGGCTCTCAGAGATTCGGGAATCACCACCTGGCTATATGTTCCGTCAGTCGTGATGAAACGTCTCTGCAGAATTCCTCTCTTCCAAATAAACTGAACTTGTCCACGTTTTCCGCAGGGAGCAGGATCACTACCTCGTGCTAGTTCTCTCATCCGTGACAAAGTTGGGTCCTGGTTCTGAAGTCTGATCAAATCTTCCCGTGTCACATCTCCAAGACCAGAATCTGTCATTTTCAAGCTTTTGGGTGCTTCTTTGTCTCTCGAGTGTTGGGACCTGGTAACGACTGCTGTCTTCAGTGGCTGTGCTTCCGCCTTGTACACAGGTACTTCGAGAGTTTCTCCACCTGGCCGGATGATCCTGTTTCCAATCAATACGGGGTAAGTCAGTTGATCGGCAACAATGGCAACAGCTTCTCCTGAGAAAAAAGGTGACTCGAGATGAATGACAGTGGTGGGACACTTTTGTTCAACATTCCCCGCCGCAAGTCGGATAGTTTGTCCTTCCCGCATAAGATCGCAGTCCTTGACCAAAGTCGAGTCGATCACCAGTCCATCTGCTCCTGTGTCACGCAAAGCCGAGACTTGTGCTCCGTTTACCGTCACTGTACACAGGGGAGTATAAGACAGTTTCCCACAAGGACCGCAAAGGGCAGGCAACTCCTTCATGGTTGAGTTCGATTCTGGAGTCGTCACAGATCTCACATTCGTAGAACGTGCGGGACGTGGACAATTCCTTCGCTTATGTCCTTCCTGGCCACAGTTGAAACATTTGCCCCTTTGACCTTCAGGGTTAGAGTAGATCGGTGGTGCGTTCTTCTTCGGGCTGTCTGAGTTCTTGTTTCCCCCAGCTCGACCAGTCACAGTGACTGGGTTTTTCCTTGCTCTCTTCGAAGCGGCATAACATTCTGCCAACTCTGCGGTGGCTTGCAAATTAGCCGGGTTATTCTGACGAATAAATTCTCCCAAATCACCTGAGATTCTATCCATGAGATGTTCTGTAAGTATGAGATCCCTCAAGTCTTCATATGTTTCAGCTTTCTTGGCGCTCTTCCGCCAGCGTTCAAACCATATGCGTAGTCTGGTCGCATATTGGTTAAAGGTTTCTGCTTCGTTCTTAGTAGCTTGACGAAACTTCGATCGGTATGCATCCGCCGTCCATCTAAACGATGACCTAAGGGATTCCACGACTGCATCGTAGTTTGAAGCGTTTTCAAGGGGTAGCTCTAAGTAGACGTCAGCTGCAAATCCAGTTAGTAGAGTACCTAAGCGCGCTCCCCATGTTTCTCCATTCCACCCGCTAAGTGTGGCAGCACGTTCAAAGCGTCCCAAAAAAGTGTCAAGTTCCTCTTTGGTTTCATCGAATTTGTCTATTTTTAGCCTAACCGGTTGGATGGCGGGATCGTGGGCAATAGGAGCAGGGGCATCAGCAGCAGTCCGCGTTCTTTCTAGTTCAGCTACAAGTCTAGCTTCTTCGAGTTCATAGAGTCGCTGGCGTCGTCTTCGTTCCTCCTCCTCGTCTTGCCGACGAATCCTCGTTTCTTCCTCTTCTCGTTCCTGTTTTCTCCTGGCTTCCTCCTGTCTCATCCTGGCTTCCTCCTGTCTCATCCTGTCTTCTTCCTCTTCTCGTTTCTGTTTCCTCCTGGCTTCTTCTTGTCTCATCCTGGCTTCTTCCTCTTCTCGTTTCTGTTCAGCCAACTGCTTCCGAATTTGAACTTGACTCAACTGTTCTTCCTGCACATAACGAGCCAAAGAACTGCCCGAGCGAATCCCAAGAGCGCGTCCCTTGGCGGCAAGAAGTTCATGTTCAGAGTCCAGATTAGTGACATCGATACCAACTTCAGCAGAATGTACTTGATCGCCGCGACCAGGAGTAGTAAGACTAGCCAAAGCAGCATTTCTAGGAGTACCAATTGTTCTGGCTGGAGTAGACATGATGAAGTCAGACCAACAAGCCTTGCTTAAAGAACCTCTTAACTTTGAAAACACCAGTAGTAATCATGAAATATCAACACCAATCCAAATTTCCTATATCGCCAAACTGCTAGTGCAGCTTTACAAAGAAACGTTGAAAAAGATATACTTCAAATTGTAAACATTTTATCAGAATTACAACGTAACTCACATACACATATCAATACACATTTATGTAAGTACAACACAACACATTACAACACAGAACTTATTTAGCAAAATTCTAAGGTGACCTTGAACTTATAACGGATCCCGGACGAGCCCCCATTTGTCACACACACACATGCATCACACACGTGCGCAGCCAGTCAACCACCGACTCAATAAGAATCTTGCATACTAAAGTTCCACAAACACAAATTGTAGTATAAGAGGAAATATTATTGTTCACTTATAAACATATTTATAACACATACACACACGCACACTTTAAAGTTAATGACCTGCTGGAGTAAATGGCTTATTTATCGAGCTAGGTAATAAGGGTAATACTCAAGTAACCAACTGAGTCCAGCAGTAGATAGAAATCCCGACGATGTAGACGTAGACGATAGAATGACGGTAGTAGGACGACACTGAGTTAAAGGTGAAGCAGAAGACTGCGCAGACGTAGATGTAGATGTGAGTGAAATGTCATCTTCCGGTTAAAGTTGACACCAGAACTTGATTGTTTCAGCCTTCAGGTTAACAACAGGACGACCTGAAATATGCGTAGAGTTAGTTTCATAGTCAATATCACGCTACCCTTTACCCGGCCCGTCTTATGCCAATAACTCCAAAGCAGGATTATATGGACAATGGCAATACTGATTCACACACTCATATACCCAAATCACGCATGCTGGCAACCATTTCAACATATTCAAATTAGTGTTCAAACTAGCTACTAGCATCAATATATTAACAACACGATTTAACAATATTTCTTAGATATAATCACAACTATCATAGGCAAAGTACAACAAGTATACAATAGTAGAAACCCATTATACTGCACTTGCAGACAAGCAAACCAACAACAAACAAACAAACAACAAACAAACAAACGGCCGGTCGACTCGGACTCGACTCGGACGTATGCATATATTATGTATATCAAAGTAACAAACTACATGTCCCTAAAGTTATTTCCTATAACTCCGATGCATATATTACAAATAAAGACTCACCGCATCTCGGCCGCATGTACAAGACAAATCATTATGCCCTTCCCCAGTCCGGTCTCTGAAACCGAACCTACAGCTGCTGTAGCTGGATTCGCTGCTTGGAACGCAAGCCTTCTCCGAATGAAGTATTATTCCCCAGTTTCTAAATTCATACATCAAATAAACACAGTTCACAAACATCATAACGTAAATTACGAAAAGCACGAGAAAAACCATATAGCGCACCACCAGGCAGTAACGCCCAAACACCAAACACAGGCGCTTTCTGTCGGTCTTTTCCATACAACAGGCGCTTGTGACAAGTACATACTCACTTTTGCTTCGCATGTGAGTCAAAAATGTGCCAGATAGCGAAGATGCGAGCCTTTAATGGCATAGACAGTTTGAATAAAATGACACAGGAATAAATGTTTGAGTTGGGGTATGAAAATGGGTGCAATAATATTTTTGCACAGTTTAGATGCTGACAGTTTTTACAGGCATGGAAGCACATTTGCAGAGAGCTGTGCTCTGCAGTCCTTCTTAGCTGCATTTGCAGCGTTTTGTTGTACAGCTCTTCTTGCAGGCACACCTCATGAGTTCTCGGCACACGCTGGATACCTCTTGAAAGCTCGTCCAGAATGACTCCCACTTTCCAGCTTTGAACTGCCAGCCCACAGAGTTGGGAAGTCTAATAGGCAGATGGCTTTTCTCAATCTCATGTCCTGCAGCAGCACCTCACTTGTAAGGGGATTATGGTCAATTTGGCAGCTCTTTTTACTGAAGAGATACCGTCTAGCACTCTTTACACCCGGTACGTTGCTGGTTTTGTCCTACAAATGTACACCAAAAAGCTCTTGTGCTGCCTTGTCAGTGGTACTCAGCTTACAAAGAGGAGCAGACAACCTGAAGAAAGTTTGAGTGACGTCTTCAAATGCTTGCCATACTTCCCAAGCCTTCTGTTTCCCCAATACCATTCAAGAACGACATAGTGTCACAGCCTGTAAGGCTATGCAAAATGGGCAGACAGGGTGACTTCTCTTGGCCAATGGCTTTGGCAATGTGGCGATACACTTCATGAGCAGAAAAAACCGCAACACTGCTGGAATGAGAAGCAGACTGTCTTTCCTCCTCTACATCCATGGTGCAGGAAATCAGCCTGGGGTACCCTTCACACAAAAGATGAAAAGTGACATTTTTATTTGAATGTATTTGAATAATGTTTACTATCTCAGAGAGTCGGTCAAAGCCGGGTTAGCAAGTCTTCACACAACAGACCAAAATGAAAGAACATTTTATTTCATGAATTCGTATAATTCTTACTGTTTCAGGTTAAAAAAACAAACAAACACAGTTTCCAGTGACCCAACTGATTCTGGAATCTTTCTGACCGCTACATGTATTCGCTTCAAACAGTCGCTAAGAGAATGTTGACCATAGTGAGGGTACGTTAAACCCATCAAATTCACAGAGGTCGCTTACAAATGATGTGCAAACATGTTCCAATTAATACAAATAAAAAAATCTTACTGTTATTAGGTAACAAACCTTGATACAGTAGTACTAGTGAAATCAGCTCCCTTCTGTGGCACCGGAATAATTGCAGAACGCTTGTTCCCAGGAATCAGCATGTGGTGTAACTCTTGTTATATCCTGTAAAAATAAAATTCACACCAATGCACGGTCAACTTACAATAAGCAAAAGGATGAGAAACAAGCAACAAACCAAAATTGTAAAACTCAAAGAGCGGTAGTCTACCTCTTCATTTTTCAAAACCACTTATCTCATTTGATTAGCATACACGGTATGCTTTTGTCTGTTACCTACCGTCTTTGAAAGTTTGATCACAACACTGTAAAGACATGGGGAGTGGAGTGTTTTTATCTCCAGCTGGTCATCCTACTATCTGGCCTACCCTCACTCAGTTTTTGACTCTACCCCTCCCCACCTCAGCCGTTTAGAAACTTATGGAAGTCCTATAACGTAGGCAGGACTAATTATCATACCATGAACAATCTCTTTCTCCTCGCCTTTTATTCTACGTTCGTTTAATCTGTTTAAAATCACCAGCGTGGCGATCATGATTTCCTTACTTGTAATCAACAGATAGATCTAGATCTATCAGCATCACAATCCAGCTAATGAGCTATTGCAAGATTAAACAAAGTCTCTGCATTTCAGCGCTTCACCCGATGAATAACAGACCCCAGGGGAGAATTAAACAGTAAAATGATGTGACATTGGTGAATGGATGCGTATTCTTGAAAACTTACCTTCAGAAACGTTGTTTTCGCTCAAATCAAAACACGCAATGTTGCGGAGGCCGCCATCTTGAATTTTCATGCTGCGGATATATAAAATTCTAAAAACGATCAAATTAAATACCAGAACACAAAAATACCCATAAGAATATTTATGTCACACGCATTCCTTCTTTGCCACTACTAAAGCAAACGTGTGCAAGATTGTATGTTACACGCTTTGATGCCGAAATCAATTATTTTGATTATGCATTTATTTCTGAAAATGTTTACCTTTACATACATTCAGTCACTACCTTAAACACTTATGTTTTCAGTATTCATTTCAAGTGATCACGAACGTAGAAAAATGGGTATCAAAGCGTTGTTACATTTTGTTGTGCATTCTGAATAGTGTGTCAACAGGCCTTGGTCAGTCAATCACGACCAATCACGTTTTATCTGTGTACTAAGTGTTTGACGGTAAAAGAATAACACCAACCCCGTTCTCCTGTACATAACTGAAAGCCACATTTTCTTCTTCATTCAATTTCTGTTTTCAAAAGCTTCCTCAACTTTCCACTTACACGACACGGTCCCTTTACCAAGCTTCAATGAAGAACCCTGAATACGAAAGGTCAAAACAAAACAATAGGTACTACTTTCACTATCGTCGTCTGCAACGAAAACCGAAAATGGTGACATGCTTTGCTACGTACACAGAGGACGAAATTGCAAAGAAAAGATCGAACCTTACACCTGTGACTAGGAAAAGTTGCATAGACAGTTCCGTGCGGATCTTACCACGTATCAACGTACATCCGATGCTCAGAACCTACAGATGGGTGACGCTTTGGCGATTGAGGCTTCGTCTTCAGCTCTAACACGCACGCAGACAGTCAGGCAGGTCTAATCTGCACCAGGGGTGATGGAAGGTTTGGATTTAGAAACACTCGAATGTTACTTCGACAAGATAAACGAACCGAAAGACGAAAGTGTGCCCCAAATTCAGAAAATATTCTTTCAAAACTGCACTGTAAACAACATCAACATCACTGTGAGAAAAAGAACAATCCAAACACAACCAGTTCCCCGTGGAACATTTCGGGTGGACTTTCCCACGACCTGACCTACAAAAATTCTCCGTGTTCGTTCGCGCTTTGCATTCAATCTGTGTTAGTGCGCGCGTGTGTTTGTGTGTTTAGCTTTCGTTGGTTTGTGCTGTTTGGTTCAAAACAAGTTTATTTTTTTCATTGAAAGATTCAGAAACGTTGGTTAATACTTTGTTAAATGCATTCAACCAGAAAAAGACACGAAACGAATTGGATCTATATTCTGCGCGCATGCGTGTGTACGGTATGTGTGAAAAGGCAATTGTGTTGTCAGTCTGGTTTTGTGCCTGTTATTTCGTCCCCAAAAACTCATTTATATCTCTCTATGCCAATGCTGTGAGACATAATCGCCATTACGAGCTAGTCGTGTGACAGAGAGTTTTCTTGCACACTCGACTGCTGCTGTTTCACTCCGGCTAAAGCCGTCGTGAAACATCTACAGTCTCGTGTGCAAGAAAACTCTCTGTCACACGACTAGCTCGTAATAGCGGGTAATGTCATGCATGTGCTATCAGCAGACAACTTCTGGTGCATGGTAAACCATTGAATTTTACATTTGCTGAGTTGGGAATATTTACTGCTGAGCGCTTTTGGTACGAACTTCGTCTGCTGTAAATGCAGCCTTTTATTCACTATCAAAAACAAAACAAAAAGATTTCTGAAGTGGCTCTGTATCTGAAATCCCTTAAATAATTATAAGGAACAATATCACAAAGTATGATGTTTGTTGCAAGATGTGAATGATTGATTAGTGCGTCTGCAACATACGAGCCCCAGGCAGGTTTCACGGTATTGATTTCAGCCATTTCCCATTTTCTCACACTTCCAGTCAAACATAAAACTGTGAAATACTGTGAACATGGATGTTATTGTAATTAATTAGGATCAGTACCACACAAAACAAAGAAAACATTTATACGCAGAGTCTTATTTTCCATAGAAAATCAAGCGAAACGAATGTTGCCCCCAAAACGTGAAAATCTATCAAACAAACTTGATGCAAGCCTGACTCTAGAAAGAAGACAGAAAACCACTAATACTAAATGATTTACATAAAGTTTAAACATATAACAGATTTTCACAACAAAGTTCCTTGCCTGAGGCTGTCTATATGTTTGCATGATGCTGTCCTTGATCAGAACGCCATTTTCACCTAAACCGGCCGGCGAAATATTTTTTTTCACATTTCAAGGTCTCCATACACTAACAAAAGTCACATGTACATTGATGATGATAATGATGGTGTGTGTGTGTGTGTGTGTGTGTGTGTGTGTGTGTGTGTGTGTGTGTGTGTGTGTGTGTGTGTGTGTGTGTGTGTGTGTGTGTGTGTGTGTGTGTGTGTGTGTGTAAGAGAGAAAAAGGAGATTCACTTGGTGCGATGTCCTTCACACATGAAATAATACTGCCTTCAAACAAAAAGATGGCATGCACTAATTACTGCTGCGTCACCAGAAATAACGGTCAACAGAGTGTATGGACAAAGAGAACAACAGGGCCGGAGTGTTATTTAAATTATGAGCAGTTTTTCCAACCCCATATGAACATTGTGACGCTACCAGCCTCCCGAGGTCGCGCTGTCAGATAGTGGAAGAGTACACGTGGCGACATACATCCGTTCTGACTTGGATTACAAATGCATAGATCTTCTCGTACCAGACATGGGAGGCATGGGTTTCATGAGTACAATGCATATTTCCAAACTGGGAAATAAACCCAGGTTGGTAAACGTCTACTACCCGAAAGGCTGCAACTCACAAGGGTGTACCGATTGGCTCACCCAGTTGTCCTCCGACTCGGAACACTGGGTAGTGGTTGGGGACGTCAATGCTGACCAACGAATGAGGAACGCTGGGTAGTGGTTGGGGACGTCAATGCTGACCAACGAATGAGGAACACTGGGTAGTGGTTGGGGACGTCAATGCTCACCAACGAATGAGGAACACTGGGTAGTGGTTGGGGACGTCAATGCTCACCAACGAATGAGGAACACTGGATAGTGGTTGGGGACGCCAATGCTCACCAACGAATGAGGAACACTGGGTAGTGGTTGGGGACGTCAATGCTGACCAACGAATGAGAAACTCTGGGTAGTGGTTGGGGACGTCAATGCTCACCAACGAATGAGGAACACTGGGTAGTAGTTGGTGACGTCAATGCTCACCAACGAATGAGGAACACTGGATAGTGGTTGGGGACGCCAATGCTCACCAACGAATGAGGAACGCTGGGTAGTGGTTGGGTACGTCAATGCTCACCAACGAATGAGGAACGATGGGTAGTGGTTGGGGACGTCAATGCTGACCAACGAATGAGGAAAGCTGGGTAGTGGTTGGGGACGTCAATGCTGACCAACGAATGAGGAACACTGGGTAGTGGTTGGGGACATCAATGCTGACCAACGAATGAGGAACGCTGGGTAGTGGTTGGGTACGTCAATGCTCACCAACGAATGAGGAACGATGGGTAGTGGTTGGGGACGTCAATGCTCACCAACGAATGAGGAACGCTGGGTAGTGGTTGGGGACGTCAATGCTCACCAACGAATGAGGAACGCTGGGTAGTGGTTGGGGACGTCAATGCTCACCAACGAATGAGGAACACTGGGTAGTGTTGGGGACGTCAATGCTCACCAACGAATGAGGAACACTGGGTAGTGGTTGGGGACGTCAATGCTCACCAACGAATGAGGAACACTGGGTAGTGGTTGGGGACGTCAATGCTCACCAACGAATGAGGAACGCTGGGTAGTGGTTGGTGACGTCATTGCTCACCAACGAATGAGGAACGCTGGGTAGTGGTTGGGGACGTCAATGCTCACCAACGAATGAGGAACGCTGGGTAGTGGTTGGTGACGTCATTGCTCACCAACGAATGAGGAACGCTGGGTAGTGGTTGGTGACGTCATTGCTCACCAACGAATGAGGAACGCTGGGTAGTGGTTGGTGACGTCAATGCTCACCAACAAAAGAGGAACGCTGGGTAGTGGTTGGTGACGTCAATGCTCACCAACGAATGAGGAACGCTGGGTAGTGGTTGGGGATGTCAATGCTCACCAACGAATGAGGAACGCTGGCCCAGATCATGACTCAGACGTGGTGAAGCAGCAGTAAATAGTGCATGTCATCTTTTTATATTTAGTCAAGTTTTTTATTTGAATGTAGTAGTATTTCATGTGTGAAGGACATCGCACCAAGTGAATCTCCTTTTTACATTTAGTCAAGTTTTGACTGAATGTTTTAACGTAGAGGGGGGAATCGAGACGAGGGTCGTGGTGTATGTGTGTGTGTATGCGTGTGTGTGTGTAGAGCGATTCAGACCAAACTACTGGACCGATCTTTATGAAATTTTACATGAGAGTTCCTAGGAATGATATCCCCGGACGTTTTTTTTTACTTTTTTCGATAAATACCTTTGATGACGTCATATCCGGCTTTTTGTAAAAGTTGAGGCGGCACTGTCACACCCTCATTTTTCAATCAAATTGATTGAAATTATGGCTAAGCAATCTTCGACAAAGGCCGGACTTCGGTATTGCATTTCAGCTTGGTCGCTTAAAAATTAATTGATGACTTTGGTCATTAAAAATCTAAAAATTGTAAACAAAACAAAAAAAATATTAAACGATCCAAATTTACGTTCATCTTATTCTTCATCATTTTCTGATTCCAAAAACATATAGATATGATATGTTTGGATTAAAAACACGCTCAGAAAGTTAAAACGAAGAGAGGTACAGAAAAGCGAGCTATCCTTCTCAGCGCAACTACTACCCCGCTCTTCTTGTCAATTTCACTGCCTTTGCCACGAGCGGTGGACTGACGATGCTACGAGTATACGGTCTTGCTGAAAAATTGCATTGCGTTCAGTTTCATTCTGTTAGTTCGACAGCTTGACTAAATGTTGTATTTTTGCCTTACGCGACTTGTTCTCTCTTACACACACACACACACACACACACACACACACACACACACACACACACACACACACACACACACACACACACACACACACACACAATACACACACACACACTACACACACACACAATACACTGGTATTGTTGAGTTCAACGCAAAGAGACATTGATCAGCACTAAACATGCTCAGACTGGTAGGTATATTTCACAATGGAAGTTAAATAAGCTGATAATAAAACATAAAGTAATATAAAATTCTGCGCATACAAAATGTGCTCCGTCGTTAACTGTTTCATAAGGTTTTGGTGCTGTCAAGCAAAGTCAATTATTTTGGAACGTTCATTCAAACTCATGGCCTAGTCTCGCTCGGCCGCCCATACGGACGGACACTGCTCATTACTTAAGACTTATTGTTGACTCAGGTCAGTCCCAGACTATCTTTTAACAAGAGGCGAAGCCTTCAAGGCTCACGTAAGAAATCGACAAACAGTAACACAAACTCAATCACTCCGTCACACATACACACACACACAGTAAGCATAGGTGACACTGTGCAAGAAAGCGAGACACTAGATCTAGATCTGTCTGTCTGCATGTAGCCTACTTACAGGGACACGACTGCCAACTAGTCTCGGCCCGCTCAAAATAAAAACAATGACCGAGACTTTCAGTAATTCCTTCGCGTGACGTCTAACCCTCTTACGTCATAATGTGACGTCTTCAAATGACGAAATGTTAAAGTTTCTACCACATACATACATACGCACGCACGCACGCACGCACGCACAGACAGACAAAAGTTACGAACGCAAAGGCTACACTTCGTGAGCCAAAAATGACATCTCGCCTCAATGTAATGGAACATAGTTTCTAAGTAAGATGTACACAACAATACATCACGCTCATAAGATAATTGCCGATGTCATGCTTTGAGAAAAACGCAAAAAACTGTTTTCGGTTTCTGAACAATCTGCCCATCTCATTGGCTCACGTAAGTGTAGCCTATGCGATCGTAACTTTGTCTGTCTGTGCGTTTGTGCGTGTGTGTGTGCGTGTGTATGTGTGTGTGTGTGTTTGTGCGTGTGTATACATGTCTGTGGTAGAAACTTTAACATTTCGTCATTTGAAGACGTCACATTATGGCGTAAGAGGGTTAGACGTCACGCGAAGGAATTACTGAAAGTCTCGGTTTTGAGCGGGCCGAGACTAGTTGGAAGGCAAGAGTTATCTTTTTCTTTTCATGTCCCAGCGTCTCAAATCTTATTAGTCAGAAAGCGCATGCACGTAGTCTCGACCAGCGCGTGGTGTGCTTCTTTCTGAGTACTTTACGTCACAAATTGTACTTTACGTACTTGATGATGACGTAAGTTAATTGTATGTGTTCTATTTCGTTGACTGAGCACGGCCGGGACCAGTTGGCGTGAGCGCTGGGATTTCGAGTTTCATTCGACATGTCAATGCATCGCAGTATGAAATAATACAGGTAGGAGGTTAGTTCTTGTACTTTGGGTCAACCAAAGTCGATAAATGCATTCTTCACTATGGTATTGAGTCTGATTTCGTCGTCCATCTTGAATCGAAAAGCACTCTTCTTACAAAAAAACCCAACGTCGTTGCGAGCTACGGCGAAGCTTCGCATGTCAAAACTTGAGAAGCGATGTTGGGTTCAAAGTACCACGCCGTAGCTGCGGGTTTTGGTATTAAGACTTTGCGAAGCCTCGAGTAGTGAGTTTGTGTTACTGTTTGTCTATTTCTTACGTGAGCCTTGAAGGCTTCGCCTCTTGTTTTAGTTATAAGTTGCAAACTGCCTATCTCGAGCGGTGACAGCTGGATAAACGTAAGATAAAGAGCTGACAGCAACATTTTCAATCAGCAAAACTGTATAACAACCCACAAAGAGCGTTTGCATGCATTCAAATTCTCAAAACAAGTCTTCCTGTATCACACAGAAAAAGAGCCTAACTCAAGAAACGAGATCGGCAGTTTTGCTTACGTTACCGTGGCAATGGTTTCCGATGGTCTGAGAGTTTGTAATCTCTAACACATAATAGATACCCTTCCAGTAGCTTCCCATGTAGTTTCACTACAGAAAAGCCTTACACTGAGATAGGTATTTTTTTATGAGCGAGACGAATAGGACATTTGAGATCATTTGAGATAACAGGTAATTACTTGGACGCATCGGGCGATAAAAGGCTGCATTGTGTCAATCCTTTGTTCGCTGCCAACTGTTTTCTGGTCCATTATAACACTTGTGGTCCATTATAACACTTGTGGTCCATTATAACACGTGTGGTATATTATAACACTTGTGGTCCATTATAACACTTGTGGTCTATTATAACACGTGTGGTCTATTAACACGTGTGGTCCATTATAACACTTGTGGTCTATTATAACACTTGTGGTCCATTATAACACTTGTGGTTCATTATAACACTTGTGGTCCATTATAACACGTGTGGTCCATTATAACACTTGTGGTCCATTATAACACGTGTGGTCTATTATAACACGTGTGGTCCATTATAACACGTGTGGTCCATTATAACACGTGTGGTCCATTATAACACTTGTGGTCCATTATAACACTTGTGTGGTCCATTATAACACTTGTGTGGTCCATTATAACACTTGTGGTCCATTATAACACTTGTGTGGTCCATTATAACACTTGTGTGGTCCATTATAACACTGTGTGGTCCATTATAACACTTGTGGTCCATTATAACACTTGTGTTCTACAGTGGAACCCCCTTAGAAGACTCTCCAATTTAAAACTCCCTCCTTTCTAAGACGCTAATTTCTCAGACGTTCTGTTTATAACCTCTGTACCCCATTTCAAGATGTTCTTCTTTTTGTAAGACCTGGTTTTCTAAGTTTTTGGGAGGTCTTACATTGGGGGGTGGGGGTGGGGTCCATTGTATAGTTATTTTCTATGGAAACACCATCACGATGTAACGTTGTAACTGCATATGGTTGTAGATCAAATTGTCACACAGTATAGCTTGGCACACACACACACACACACACACACACACACACACACACACACACACACACACACACACATACACACACACACACACACGCGCACACACACACACACACACGCACTTTCCCCAGCCATTCTCCACAGTGGCAGTACCAACCCCCACCAACCCACCCACCCACCCACCGAACACCCCCCCCCCCTCCCTCCGACCCTCCCTAGTGTTGCTGTTGCTGGACGGAGGTGAAGTAGAGGAAGACCTGCTCGAGAGAAGTCTGATGCACGCTGTAGTCCTGTACGTTCAGAGCGTCCTTGGCGTTCTCCAGTGCGCGAAACATGTCCGACATGAGCGTTTTGGGGTCCGGGACCTGGATGTGTGCGTAGCCCTGGTCAGAGTCGAAGCATTTGGCTGAGGGGAAGTGACTCTGGACGTAGGCCACGAGGGGTTCAGAGGGCGCCAGTTGATCGTCCTGCGTTATGCCCATCTTGACCGATAGCGTGAAGCCTTGACCGAAGCGCGACTTGAGGTGCTGCGTGGTGCCCAGACACTTCATTCTGCCGTTGACCATGATGGCCACACGTGTACACAGCGCCTCGCACTCCTCCATGCTGCAATCAACACAACACTTGTTGTAACGTGTACACAGCGCCTCGCACTCCTCCATGCTGCAATCAACACAACACTTAGACACACTCAACACACAACACTTGTTGTAACGCGTTACCCAGACACACTCAACACAAAACCCTTGTTGTAACGCGTTACCCAGACACACTCAACACACAACACGTGTTGTAACGCGTTACCCAGACACACTCAACACAAAACACTTGTTGTAACGCGTTACCCAGTCACACTCAACACACAACACTTGTTGTAACGCATTACCCAGACACACTCAACACAAAACACTTGTTGTAACGCGTTACCCAGTCACACTCAACACACACTTGTTGTAACGCGTTACCCAGACACACTCAACACAAAACACTTGTTGTAACGCGTTACCCAGTCACACTCAACACACAACACTTGTTGTAACGCGTTACCCAGACACACTCAACACACAACACTTGTTGTAACGCGTTACCCAGACACACTCAACACACAACACTTGTTGTAACGCGTTACCCAGTCACACTCAACACACACTTGTTGTAACGCGTTACCCAGACACACTCAACACAAAACACTTGTTGTAACGCGTTACCCAGACACACTCAACACACACTTGTAGTAACGTGTTACCCAGTCACAATCAATCAATCAATCAATATGAGGCTTACATCGCGCGTATTCCGTGGGTACAGTTCTAAGCGCAGGGATTTATTTATGCCGTGTGAGATGGAATTTTTTTTACACAATGCATCCCGCATTCACATCGGCCAGCAGATCGCAGCCATTTCGGCGCATATCCTACTTTTCATGGCCTATTATTCCAAGTCACACGGGTATTTTGGTGGACATTTTGATCTATGCCTATACAATTTTGCCAGGAAAGACCCTTTTGTCAATCGTGGGATCTTTAACGTGCACACCCCAATGTAGCGTACACAAAACCCTTGTTGTAACGCGTTACCCAGACACACTCACTACACAACCCTTGTTGTAAAACGTTACTCTATAGTCTCTGACGTTACCCAGACACAATCACCACACCACACTTGTTGTAAAACGTTACCCAGACACACTCACCACACCACACTTGTTGTAAAACGTTACCCAGACACACTCACCACACAACCCTTGTTGTAAAACGTTACCCAGACACAATCATCACACAACCCTTGTTGTAAAACGTTACCCAGACACAATCATCACACCACACTTGTTGTAAAACGTTACCCAGACACACTCACCACACAACCCTTGTTGTAAAACGTTACCCAGACACACTCACCACACAACCCTTGTTGTAAAACGTTACCCAGACACAATCACCACACCACACTTGTTGTAAAACGTTACCCAGACACAATCACCACACTTGTTGTAAAACGTTACCCAGACACAATCACCACACAGCCCTTGTTGTAAAACGTTACCCAGACACTCACCACACAACCCTTGTTGTAAAACGTTACCCAGACACAATCACCACACCACACTTGTTGTAAAACGTTACCCAGACACAATCACCACACTTGTTGTAAAACGTTACCCAGACACAATCACCACACCACACTTGTTGTAAAACGTTACCCAGACACACTCACCACACCACACTTGTTGTAAAACGTTACCCAGACACACTCACCACACAACCCTTGTTGTAAAACGTTACCCAGACACACTCACCACACAACCCTTGTTGTAAAACGTTACCCAGACACTTACCACACAACCCTTGTTGTAAAACGTTACCCAGACACACTCACCACACAGCCCTTGTTGTAAAACGTTACCCAGACACTCACCACACAACCCTTGTTGTAAAACGTTACCCAGACACACTCACCACACAACCCTTGTTGTAAAACGTTACCCAGACACACTCACCACACAGCCCTTGTTGTAAAACGTTACCCAGACACGATCACCACAACCGGTACGGTTGGCCTAGTGGTAAGGCGTCCGCCCCGTGATCGGGAGGTCGTGGGTTCGAACCCCGGCCGGGTCATACCTAAGACTTTAAAATTGGCAATCTAGTGGCTGCTCCGCCTGGCGTCTGGCATTATGGGGTTAGTGCTAGGACTAGTTGGTCCGGTGTCAGAATAATGTGACTGGGTGAGACATGAAGCCTGTGCTGCGACTTCTGTCTTGTGTGTGGCGCACGTTATGTCAAAGCAGCACCGCCCTGGTATGGACCTTCGTGGTCGGCTGGGCGTTAAGCAAACAAACAAACAAACAAACAATCACCACACCACACTTGTGGGTAAATCGTTACCTAGATCACCACACCACACTTTTATTAAAACGTTACCAAGATCACCTCACCACACTTGTAAAACGTTACCCAGATCACCACACCACACTTGTAGCAAAACGTTACCCATATCACCCAGATGACCACAAAACAATTGTAGTAAAACGTTACCCAGACACAATCTCCACACAACGGCCATGGATTGCTTTGACAGAGCGATCAGCACACAAAACCAATGTACACCGTAACCTAGCTGCAGCCACTCACTTTAACAGAGTGATCAGCACACAAAACCACTGTACACCGTAACCAAGTTGCAGCCACTCACTTTGACAGAGTGATCAGCACACAGAACCCCTGTACACCATAACCAAGCTGCAGTCACTCACTTTGACAGAGTGATCAGCACACAAAACCCCTGTACACCGTATCCAAGCTGCAGCCACTCACTTTGACAGAGTGATCAACACACAAAACCCATGTACACCGTATCCAAGCTGCAGCCACTCACTTTGACAGAGTGATCAGCACACAGAACCCCTGTACACCATAACCAAGCTGCAGCCACTCACTTTGACAGAGTGATCAGCACACAGAACCCCTGTACACCATAACCAAGATGCAGCCACTCACTTTGACAGAGTTATCAGCACACAGAACCCCTGTACACCATAACCTAGCTGCAGCCACTCACTTTGACAGAGTAATCAGCACACAGAACCCCTGTACACCGTAACCAAGCTGCAGCCACTCACTTTGACAGAGTTATCAGCACACAGAACCCATACTGTACACCATAACCAAGCTGCAGCCACTCACTTTGACAGAGTAATCAGCACACAAAACCCCTGTACACCGTAACCAAGCTGCAGCCACTCACTTCGACAGAGTGATCAGCACACAAAACCCCTGTACACCGTAACCAAGCTGCAAACACTCACTTTGACAGAGTTATCAGCACACAAAACCCCTGTACACCGTAACCAAGCTGCAGCCACTCACTTCGACAGAGTGATCAGCACACAAAACCCCTGTACACCGTAACCAAGCTGCAGGCACTCACTTTGACAGAGTGATCATCACACAGAACCCCTGTACACCGTAACCAAGCTGCAGCCACTCACTTTGACAGAGTAATCAGCACACAAAACCCCTGTACACCGTAACCAAGCTGCAGCCACTCACTTCGACAGAGTGATCAGCACACAAAACCCCTGTACACCGTAACCAAGCTGCAAACACTCACTTTGACAGAGTTATCAGCACACAAAACCCCTGTACACCGTAACCAAGCTGCAGCCACTCACTTCGACAGAGTGATCAGCACACAAAACCCCTGTACACCGTAACCAAGCTGCAGGCACTCACTTTGACAGAGTTATCAGCACACAAAACCCCTGTACACCGTAACCAAGCTGCAGCCACTCACTTTGACAGAGTTATCAGCACACAGAACCCCTGTACACCATAACCAAGCTGCAGCCACTCACTTAGATCGAAGCATGCAATCCTACTTACCAATGCTTGCCCACCCTGATCTGCTTACTTTTCAACGAAACAAGACATAGATATACACTGTATGCCCTTGTACACAACGAAATCAGTCTTTGAACTGAGACTGTGTTGGTTTGTTTGTTTGTTTGCTTAACGCCCAGTCCACCACAAAGGGTTATATCAGGGCGGTGCTGCTTTGACATTTAACGTGCGCCACACACAAGACAGAAGTAAAACATGTAAAATATTGTTTGGTTTAATTCAGCGTGTCGACGGTTGAAAGTGAACCATACCGTCCAAAAACGCCATTTTTGAAGGGTAGCCTAGCTGCGGCCAAGGACCGATGACGTCATACCCGAATATTACTCAGATCAAAGAAACATATTTTTGAGCAGAACAAAGGCAGATCTTCAAATACACGTATGTTTCTAAACAAAAACATTGCTGTTTATGTTTTGCTTTCCAAAATGTTAACCAATGAATAAACAAGTGATAACAAAAAACATGGTATATGTGTGTTTTCTGTTTGTACACATACTTTCTTATTTACATGAGGGGCAGAAAATCATTATGTTAGATTTTACATTATGCAAAAGGACTTGAATTTATCATACGTGAAACTATAGTGTTGTGTCTGCTGGTGTCAAAAACGGATGTTTAACATCTGGGCTATACCACTGAAAAGATACCCTTTACTTTTCGTTTTCACACACACACACACACACACACACACACACACACACACACACACACACACACACACACAAACACACACATACACGCACACATACACACACACACACAAACACACACACACACACACACACACACATACACACACACACACTCACACACACATACACTCGCACACAGAGACACACACACACCTGTGCGAGGTAAGGATGAGAGTGCGCCCCCCTGACCGGACCGAGGACAGCACGTCCCACAGATGGCGTCTCGCGCCGGGGTCAAGGCCGGCGGAGGGCTCGTCCAGCAGAATGACGGAGGGGTCTCCGATCAGCGACACCGCTGTGCTCAGCTTACGCTTCATCCCCCCGCTCAGATTGCCCGCCTGGCGGTCAGCAGTCAGTGTTATGCGTTAGTTGTTTGACCACAGTGAGACATTTGACACAGAGCGAGACAGTCAGTGTTATGCGTTAGTTGTTTGACCACAGTGAGACATTTGACACAGAGCGAGACAGTCAGTGTTATGCGTTAGTTGTTTGACCACAGTGAGACATTTGACACAGAGCGAGACAGTCAGTGTTATGCGTTAGTTGTTTGACCACAGTGAGACATTTGACACAGAGCGAGACAGTCAGTGTTATGCGTTAGTTGTTTGAACACAGGTAGACATTTGACACAGAGCGAGACAGTCAGCGTATGCGTTAGTTGTTTGACCACAGTGAGACATTTGACACAAAGCGAGACAGTCAGTGTTATGCGTTAGTTGTTTGACCACAGTGAGACTTCCGTCTTTGTTAATTTGAGGTCATGAAAATCTGCTTGATCTGTGACAGATTCTTTTGCTGCTCTGTCAGGGTTTTAAACATTCACAATGTAACTGTAAGTTTTTGCTTCGATGCATCTGTTTTCAGACGAGAGCAAACGAAGCTTCTTCCGCATGTGTTAGTGCGCATTGACACTTATCTGCCCTCTGGCGGCTAAACTACGGCAACACCAGACTTGGCAAAGCGGTAACTTTCGACCAACACAGCCTACCGGGACGGTGGCCTAGTGATAAGGCGTCCTCCTCGTGATCGGGAGGTCGTGGGTTCGAACCCCGGCCGGGTCATACCTTAGACTTTAAAATTGGCAATCTAGTGGCTGCTCCGCTTGGCGTCTGGCATTATGGGGTTAGTGCATGTGTGCCAGGACTGGTTGGTCCGGTGTCAGAATAATGTGACTGGGTGAGACATGAAGCCTGTGCTGCGACTTATGTCTTGTGTGTGGCGCACGTTAAATGTCAAAGCAGCACCGCCCTGATATAACCCTTCGTGGTGGACTGGGCGTTAAGCAAACAAACAAACAAACCAACACAGTCTCAGTTCAGAGACTGATTTCGTTGTGTACAAGGGCATACAGTGTATATCTATGTCTTGTTTCGTTGAAAAGTAAGCAGATCAGGGTGGGCAAGCATTGGTAAGTAGGATTGCATGCTTCGATCCCTGAGAGCGAAGGAATGACCGTCTGTTCCAGTTGAATTGGAACAGCCACGTGTGTTTGTTATTGCGAATATGAAAGCATATTCGCAAACTTCCTGCGGAATATGGCCCGATGATCGGAATAGGGTTGTGTGAGTCTATCCAACCACAACCCCCGAATTCCCCCACGTGGATCTGGATCTGGATCTGGACGTAGTACATTGCAGTAGCCAATAATGGCTGTCGTCGCAATGGGCGAGAGAGCGCAGCGTGACGGAGTTTAAAAACTTTCTATACATGCATGCCCTTCCAGGTTGGTGGTGTCAACTGCTGGAATTTGGGCAGTGTTTAAAAGCAGGATAAAAACACCTGGCGGTGCGCCTATGGTGGTGGGGCCCTGCCAACACCTGATGTAAATGTGTTGGCAGTTGCTGAATGTACCACGGAGTCTTGTAGGCGGTTCCATTCAGCCGGCGTCCTGACAAAAAAAGAGTTTCTATACGGTTCAGATCGGCTATCCGGAATTTTGAAGGGTCTCGAGTTGTTGTAGACTCGCTTCTCAACGGGGTTTTCTGATGTGCACCCGTGAAACTTTGTTGATGTAATTTTCCGCTTGGTCTTATCTGCGGGGGTGAGGAAACTTTCTGGGGGTATGGCTGGTACTTGTCCTCCCGTTATTTTATATAGCATTGTCAGGCGGAGTTGTTTGCGCCGATCTGCAAGTGTGGGTAGGTTTAGTCGCTGTAGCATTGCTGTGATGCAGCCAGGTTCTCTGGATCTGTAGTCTTTGCAGATGAATCTGGCTGCCTTGTGCTGTACCTTCTCGATTTTGTCGATGTCCTGTTTTAGATAAGGGTCCCACGTGTCTATCAGAATAACAATTTAGCTGGTTGTGCTCCATTCATCCAAATGACTCTATGCGGCATTTGTTTGTGTGTCATTAAAGTGTGTTTCTAAAGTGTGGATTTGTTTGTGTGTCATTAAAGTGTGTTTCTAAAGTGTGGATTAAATTACATATTACTTCCCCAAATCTCATAAAATAGCATTTTACTTCCGTTAAGTGCTTAAACACGTTGAACACGCTTCCCTGGTTACACAAGGGAAGCCACTCCCCCAAAGAAAATCACATAAACATAGTCATTAGACCACGTGATACCTGAGGGTAGGCTCCCCTTAACGCCACGTGACACGCGGCCGCCATCTTCTTCTCACTTCTTTCCCAACGCCTGAGCTGCTCAGACGTGTGGTTCACGCTCCGGCCTTTTTGGCCTTTTTGGCCTTTTTTCAGCTTTGTTGGAGCTGAGTTTTTCACTGGTTATCTCTACATTCGGGTGAGACCTTTCTATTTCGTATTGTGGCTAGCGTTTTCTGTTGTGGAAATTGTTTGCTAGAACTTTTTCGGTCAACATGTCTGACAAAGAACCTAAGAAGCGTGTTTCTGCTTCGGCGGGTTCTGATTCTTCTGCTAAGCGGTCAGCCAAGAAAACTAAAGCTAATCCTACGGTTCATGTTACGGACCCTACCACTGATGCTACATTTAGTGTAGTGATTGATCCTCCTGATGAGTCTCTGGTTGATTCTGCCTCTCCTGTACTTAGCAATATGCCGGCAGACAAGGCTCCGTTAGACAAGGAGCAAATGTTGGATATTTTTCAGACCTTTGCTGGTCAGCTCAAAGATATTTTTGCGGAGGAAAGGAAAGCTGCTATTTGTTTTACGTCTATTCTTCCTTCTAGAGTTGGTGGTGTGCAATCTTTGGCTAAATTGCGTACACAGTCTGCTACCGTTACGTCGGCTGACGTTTCGGCTGATTCTCCGACTTCCGATCTTTATGAGTGGCCTTGCTCGTTTCCGGAACTGGCTTCAGGTGTCCCTCACCTTCAAGGTATGTCTGGTCAGGCACGTGTAGTTAGCTGCCGTTCCGCGGCAGTGGGTGACGATAGTGTCTTACAAGGGCGTCCAACAGCGGGTACATCCTCCCGTCTCGCGGACGTTTCTTGTGCCATCCCACCGGGAGTGCGTCGAGAGCGTGAACTGCATCACGTTGCGTCGACAGCACAGGCATCTTCACTTCCGCATGCGGAACAGGAAGAAGACATTGGCCAGATGTCACGAGATGTCGGTTCCGGTTACCGCTGCCAGTGACGCGGAGCGTACTGAACGCGGTTTCTTACCGGAAGCCAGCGCTTTTGCGCAAGACTCTTCTTCCGTTTATGGGGGTACTACTTCCGATCCGGATGAAGAAGTTTTCCGGTTGCCGATGAGGTTTCACCAGTCTATTGCTCTTGCAGCAGAGGTGACGTCACGGTACTTTCCGGAAGGAGTGGTCGCAGCTGTGGATG
This sequence comes from Littorina saxatilis, assembly GCF_037325665.1. Lineage (NCBI taxonomy): Eukaryota > Metazoa > Mollusca > Gastropoda > Littorinimorpha > Littorinidae > Littorina > Littorina saxatilis. Next base: position 2,243,767 of record NC_090251.1, read on the forward strand.
CTTCTGCTCCTAAGTCAGCGGTTGACGATTTTTTACCGTCGCAACCTGTCTCCTCGGGGTTTTGTTTCTCAGAATCTCCCTTGGTGGCATACGAGATGGCGAAGGTTTTGACTACTAACCCATCGCAGGGTAGTAACATACCTCTTCGGCCAGTGCCGCTACTGGTAGCGCATGGTCCAGCCCCTCCTTCAGTGGAACCATGGCTGGCCACTGAACAGCAGGCCTCTGTTTTTCGCCATGCCGCACACAAGAAGTTAGTGTTGAGACACTCCACTCGCGGTTTGATTCAAACCTTTGCCCTGCCTCGGGCAACACTTCCGGTGACTCCGGCTGTTGACTTCCTGCGTTTTGAGCCGTTCAGGAAGGACAAGGCTTTTCCTTACACTGAATCCTCTCTGCTGGGGATAGAGGAAGCAGGCAGATCTGCACTGGAACTTGCATCCCTCTCGGATACGCTGCTGCGTTCTTTGACGCATGCGCTTACTTCTTCCCTTGAACCCTTTGAGTTCAGGCAAGATGCAAGCGAACAGGATGTGGCTACCCTTTTGTCTGCGCTGGCAAACGTTTCAGCGCAACAAATGGCGTCATCAGCACGGCTCTACGCTCATGCAGTTTTTACTCGAAGGGATAACTTCCTGTCCGAGTCCAGACTGCAGGATCGTCGAACTGTTGACTCTTTGCGCACATCTCCTTTCACTGAGGATGCGCTTTTTGGTCCTTTGGCTCTTGATGCCCTTCACAAGGAGACTCAGGAGGCAAAGGATTTGGAGTTTGCCAAATGCACACAACGCTCCGCTAGTCAACATACCAAACAATCCAGCTCTGCTACCCACATGACCCCTGCGGTTAAAGGTGGCTTTAAGCAAAACTCTGGTTCCTCTCGAGGCCGTGGAAGGGGTTCTTCTTCTTCCAATAAGAAGCCTTCCTTTGGCAAGTCTCGGGGGTCTGGGCGAAAGCCCAACCCCCAATGATACCCCCCCGATCCGGTTATCCCTGCAGCCTCCAGTCAGAACGTACCCAACCATTGGATTGTAGGGATAATCAGATCGGGGTTCCGGCTTCTCTGGAAAGAGGACAAGGCTCCCCTTACCAGAGTTCTCCCTCTCTTTTCTTTTCCGGCCAACAAAGAATCAGTCATGGTCATAAATGCCGAGATTCTGGCCCTTTTACGGAAGCAAGTGTTGGAGGAAGTACTAGATCATTCCTCCCCCGGTTTTTACAACCGAATTTTTGTGGTGCCCAAGGCTTCAGGGGGGTGGCGCCCAGTTCTGGACCTTTCCTCCCTGAACGCCTATCTGAGAGACATTCGCTTTACCATGGAAACCCCAGCTACGGTCAGGGACGCCCTTCGCCCGGGCGACTGGGTTACCTCTGTCGACCTCTCAGACGCGTATTTTCATCTACTCATCCATCACTTGGACAGGACGTGGTTGAGGTTTCGATGGGGGAACAAGGCTTACCAGTTTCGGGCCCTGCCCTTCGGCCTCTCATTAGCGCCATGGATCTTCACTATGGTTGTACGGCAGATTTGTGCGCTAATCCGGCAAAAGGGTGTGCGTCTTTGGGCGTATTTAGACGATTGGCTGATACTGCATCAGGCTCGAGATCTTTGCCTTTCCCACACTCATGTCGTCCTACGTCTAGCAATGGATATGGGATTTGCAGTCAATCAGACCAAGTCGGATCTCACTCCTTCTCAGGTGTTTTCCTACCTGGGCATGAGCTTCGACACGGTAGCTTGGACCGTTCGGCCCTCTCTCAGGAGAGTGGACAAACTTCAAGACTTAATCAGAAACCTGAACAAACAACACAGAGCCCCTGTGAGGATTCTGGCGTCTGTGTTAGGACAGATGGAATCAATGTCCAAACTTGTTCCGCTGGGACGAGTTTACAAACGTCCATTTCAGTCAGCGCTGGCAGCGGCTTGGAATCCGGCCTCTCAAGGCTGGGAGTTGTCTGTCCCCCTTCGGGACTGGTTTCGTCACACAACCAATCAATGGCTGCAGACGGAATGGATTTCACAGGGCGTTCCGATTGTTCTCCCGCCCTACAGTGCAGAGCTTTGCACAGATGCCTCCCTGGTGGGATGGGGGGCTCATTTGGGACAGCACACGGCCTCAGGCCTCTGGAGTGCTGTCCAGATGAAATCCCACATCAACAGTCTCGAACTCGAAACTGTTGCTCAGGGCCTGCTGGCCTTTCTGTCTCATCTGCAAGACAAGCATGTGCGCGTCCTGACGGACAACACCACTGTTGCGGCCTATATCAACAACCAGGGCGGGGTACGCTCTCCCTCCCTGTCGCTTCGGGCTTGTCAGATTCTGGCCTGGTGCCAGCAACATCGGATCGATCTGTCCGCGAAACATCTTCCGGGACGGTTGAACGTCGTGGCAGATGCTCTCAGCCGGTCTTTTCGTGTGATTCACACAGAGTGGACTGTCACGCATCATGCGCTTCAGCGGCTTTGGGTTCACTTCGACAAAGCAATGATCAATCTGTTCGCGACACGTTTTTCGAGGAGACTTCCTCTCTTCGTTTCCCCGTGTCCGGATCCAGAGGCAATGGCAGTGAATGCCCTGGAACTGGATTGGTCGGACCTGTCTGCTTACGCGTTTCCCCCACCATCCCTTCTCGGGAAAGTGTTACGGAAAGCGGAATTGGAACGTCCCTCCCTGGTGTTAGTAGCTCCGTTGTGGACCAGCCAACACTGGTATCCGGACCTACTGCGTCTGTCTCGGGGCTCTCCCGTCCCTCTCAATCTCGTAAAGGGAGAGCTTCTGCAACCAAGAACAGGCATTCCTCACGAAAATCCGCAGTCTCTGCGTCTTCACGGGTGGAGGTTGTAAGAAACTCTCTTAAGCACGCAGGGGCGTCTGACGTTACTGTCTCGTTGATTCAGAAAGCTCACAGAGCTTCAACCAGTTCTGTTTATTCCTCTCACTGGAAGGCTTGGAATACTTGGTGTCAGTTAAACAACGTCAACCCAGTAGCGCCTAGGTCTATGCAAGTCGCTAACCATTTAGCTTGGTTGTCTTCACAGGGGTGTTCTGCCTCCTCCCTTAAAGTCAGAAGATCTGCTATATCTTCAACATTAAGACAGTTAGGGCATGTTATCAATCTTGGCGGTCCAATAGCTTCAGTGCTGAAAGGCGCCTCGATTGCAGATGTTAAAGCTAAACAACCCGTACCGGCTTGGGATCTCTTTCTTGTTCTTGAATTTTTGAGATCGTCAGAATTTGAGCCTTTGCATGCTGCAAGCTTACCAAATCTAACCCGCAAGACACTGATGTTACTGTTGTTAGCTACGGCCAGACGCAGTAGCGAGGTACATTCTTTATCTGGCCTGCAGAAAGACATTTCGTTTCAATCAGACGGTTCCGTCTCGCTTAAGTTTCGACCAGATTTTCTGGCAAAAAATCAGAGGCCAGATGAGCAATCACCAGTGATCACAGTTCGTCCACTGTCTAATATTTTAGCTCCAAACGATCCAGATCTTATGAACTGTCCGGTTCGTGCGCTAACTTCTTACTTATCTCGTACAAGCCCTATTCGGGCTAGTAGTCAGAAGCTGTTATTCATCTCCACGAACACAGCTAGACACAAAGACATTGCCAAAGTCACTTTAGCAAAATGGGCTTCCACGCTCATTAGACAAGGCTATGTGTGGTGGCAGCAGAATGATGATGGGCGTCCTCCTCAGTTCATCCTACCTCTCTCCTCGTCGAGGACTCATGAGACCCGCGCTTGGGCCTCCTCTCTCGCTGTACTCAAGTCCAGGCGTCTCTCTGAGGTCTTGGGCGCCGCTTACTGGAGATCAGAAGACGTCTTCCTGAACTACTATTTGAGGGGCGTCGCTGGCACTCGTCCTGATGGAAGCAACGTCCTACCTGCGGTCGTGGTTGCCGGGCAGGCTCTACCCAGAACTTAGGGTGAGTTATCTGTCTGCTTATTTTCATGATTTTGTAATCCCACCTCAATCTGCTATTTTATGAGATTTGGGGAAGTAATATGTAATTTAATCAAAAATTTTAGTGTAAATTTTCATTTGATTAATATACTTACCCAAATCTCATATCAAATGCCCTCCCACCTACCCCGCTTTCAGACTTGCTCAGGCTGGTCAAGAATTGAGAAGAAGATGGCGGCCGCGTGACACGTGGCGTTAAGGGGAGCCTACCCTCAGGTATCACGTGGTCTAGTGACTATGTTTATGTGATTTTCTTTTGGGGGAGTGGCTTCCCTTGTGTAACGAGGGAAGCGTGTTCAACGTGTTTAAGCACTTAACAGAAGTAAAATGCTATTTTATGAGATTTGGGTAAGTATATTAATCTTATAAAAATGTACACTAAAATTTTTGATTTGTTTGTGTGTCATTAAAGTGTGTTTCTAAAGTGTGGATTTGTTTGTGTGTCATTAAAGTGTGTTTCTAAAGTGTGGATTTGTTTGTGTGTCATTAAAGTGTGTTTCTAAAGTGTGGATTTGTTTGTGTGTCATTAAAGTGTGTTTCTAAAGTGTGGATTTGTTTGTGTGTCATTAAAGTGTGTTTCTAAAGTGTGGATTTGTTTGTGTGTCATTAAAGTGTGTTTCTTAAGTGTGGATTTGTTTGTGTCATTAAAGTGTGTTTCTAAAGTGTGGATTTGTTTGTGTGTCATTAAAGCGTGTTTCTAAAGTGTGGATTTGTTTGTGTGTCATTAAAGCGTGTTTCTAAAGTGTGGATTTGTTTGTGTGTCATTAAAGCGTGTTTCTAAAGTGTGGATTTGTTTGTGTGTCATTAAAGCGTGTTTCTAAAGTGTGGATTTGTTTGTGTGTCATTAAAGCGTGTTTCTAAAGTGTGGATTTGTTTGTGTGTCATTAAAGTGTGTTTCTAAAGTGTGGATTTGTTTGTGTGTCATTAAAGCGTGTTTCTAAAGTGTGGATTTGTCACAATGATGTTACCTGCACTAATAGGTTGACTGTTGTGTTTTCATGTTGTTTAAACCAAGACAGGTGTGTGAACTCACTCGCTTGGCGCCGTGCGAGCCGAGCTCAAGGATATTAAGGAATGACGTGACGCATTCCTGCAGGTGTGAATCGGGGATGCCGCGCAGCCTCCCGAACATGGACAGTGTCTCCTCGCACGTCATGTGTTCGATCAGCGGGTCTGTCTGCGGGCAGTACCCCATGCTGCGCTGGACCTGAACAATATAAAATACACAATACATAAGACAAAACTACACGGTATTTTATTTTTTTTACACAAAAAAAGACATTTTACACAGATCGAGACAGTGAGAGACATCCGAGACATCCGAGACGTTCTCCCAGCAGTCGAGGTAATCAATGACTGTCCAGATCTGTGTCAAATATATCATTTGTGTCAAATATACAAGTAAAATTAATGTATAGTTAGCGAGAACTCCTTATATTTTGTTCAGGATTAAACGCACACAAGCATGCACACTCTTTTGTTGTCCAGCCAGCAGCATGCACACTCTTTTGTTGTCCAGCCAGCAGCATGCACACTCTTTTGTTGTCCAGCCAGCAGCATGAACATGAGTTTTTTTTTGTCGACTTGAGCTAAAATGAGAAATATCCAGTGTTCGGTAGATACACATCACATTAGCACAATCTTGGGAATTAGCCCTGATATTGCGGCTAAGATTTTATTTTACTCATCTAACAAGAAAAACGATTGCTTAGACGACTCTCCTTCGCCATTTTCCAGTGACCCCCCTTCGTAGACCCCTTACCCTCCGCCCCAAAATAAGACGTGCTCCCTCCCCTTGAGGTCCCTCGTAACCCAAAATAAGACGTATTCCCTCCCCTTGAGGTCCCTCGTAACCCAATAGAAGACTCCCTCCCCTTGAGGTCCCTCGTAACCCGATAGAAGACTCCCTCCCCTTGAGGTCCCTCGTAACCCGATAGAAGACTCCCTCCCCTTGAGGTCCCTCGTAACCCGATAGAAGACTCCCTCCCCTTGAGGTCCCTCGTAACCCGATACAAGAATCCCTCCCCTTGAGGTCCCCCGTAACCCAGTAGAAGACTCCCTCCCCTTGAGGTCCCTCGTAACCCAATAGAAGACTCCCTCCCCTTGAGGTCTCTCGTAACCCGATAGAAGACTCCCTCCCCTTGAGGTCCCTCGTAACCCGATAGAAGACTCCCTACCCTTGAGGTCCCTCGTAACCCAATAGAAGACTCCCTCTCTTCTTACCCCATACCCCGACAATCCTACCCAATAGAAGACTCCCTCCCCTTGAGGTCCCTCGTAACCCGATAGAAGACTCCCTACCCTTGAGGTCCCTCGTAACCCAATAGAAGACTCCCTCCCTTCTTACCCCATTACCCCGACAATCCTACCCAATAGAAGACTCCCTCCCCTTGAGGTCCCTCGTAACACGATAGAAGACTCCCTCCATTCTTACCCCATCCCCCGACAATCCTACCCAATAGAAGACTCCCTCCCCTTGAGGTCCCTCGTAACCCGATAGAAGACTCCCTCCCTTCTTACCCCATCCCCCGACAATCCTACCCGATAGAAGACTCCCTCCCTTCTTACCCCATCCCCCGATCATCCTACCCGATAGAAGACTCCCTCCCTTCTTACCCCGTCCCCCGATCATCCTACCCGATAGAAGACTCCCTCCCCTCTTACCCCGTCCCCCGATCATCCTACCCGATAGAAGACTCCCTCTCTTCTTACCCCGTCCCCCGAACATCCTACCCGATAGAAGACTCCCTCCATTCTTACCCCGTCCCCCGATCATCCTACCCGATAGAAGATTCCCTCCCCTCTTACCCCGTCCCCCGATCATCCTACCCGATAGAAGACTCCCTCTCTTCTTACCCCGTCCCCCGAACATCCTACCCGATAGAAGACTCCCTCCATTCTTACCCCGTCCCCCGATCATCCTACCCGATAGAAGACTCCCTCCATTCTTACCCCGTCCCCCGATCATCCTACCCGATAGAAGACTCCCTCTATTCTTACCCCGTCCCCCGATCATCCTACCCGATAGAAGACTCCCTCCCTTCTTACCCCGTCCCCCGATCATCCTACCCGATAGAAGACTCCCTCCCTTCTTACCCCGTCCCCCGATCATCCTACCCGATAGAAGACTCCCTCCCTTCTTACCCCGTCCCCCAACAATCCTACCCGATAGAAGACCCCCTCCCTTCTTACCCCCGTCCCCCGACAATCCTACCCGATAGAAGACTCCCTCCCTTCTTACCCCGTCCCCCGATCATCCTACCCGATAGAAGACTCCCTCCCTTTTTACCCCGTCCCCCGATCATCCTACCCGATAGAAGACTCCCTCCCTTCTTACCCCGTCCCCCGATCATCCTACCCGATAGAAGACTCCCTCCCTTCTTACCCCGTCCCCCGATCATCCTACCCGATAGAAGACTCCGTCCCTTTCAAGAACCCCATCCCCCGATCATCTTACCCAATAGAAGACTCCGTCCCTTTCAAGAACCCCATCCCCCGATCATCCTACCCAATAGAAGACTCCCTCCCTTTTAAGAACCCCATCCCCCGATCATCCTACCCAATAGAAGACTCCCTCCTTTTTAAGAACCCCATCCCCCGATTAGACCCACAGCTCTTTCCAGACACAGTTTTCTCAGATGTTCTATTCATAAACTCAGTTTACCCACATTTAAAAAAAAATAATTCAAGGCATAATTTTGTCCGATTTTTTTTTTTTTTTTTTTTTTTTTTTTTGGGGGGGGGGGCGGGTGTCTTTACAGGAGGTCTCCACTGTAAATCCCCCCCCCCATCTCCAACCACCCCCACCATCTCCAACCACCCCCACCATCTCCAACCACCCCCACCCCCCCAAAAAAAATTTAAATAAATTGAAAAATGCTGTTCCAGCTTCACAAAATAATGTTCAAAAGAATATTCATGTCTGACTATTTAACACAAAGAAACCAACATTTTCTTTACCAAATCAATGTGTAGCTGGCCAAGAAAAAAATATGTGTACTTAGGCATTTGCGTGACCTCATTTCTGACACTATGACATCATATTACCAATTTAGTGCCCCATATGGCTTTTTGACCAATCAGGACGGATTCTAGGTGACCCTCGAAATGTTATAACGTTCAGGCAGGGACCCTTTTTGTTTATCAAGCTAAAAATGAACAAGACAAAGTACAAATTTAAATCAGCAATATCAGTGTGATTTATTCTAAAGAATGACACTTCAAATGCTGTCAGATAATACTCTCTTTATCTAAAAAATACCGAAAAGCGAGTTTTGTCGGTGGGTGCTTTACGGAACAGCGAGGCACCGCCCATCCTCTGAGTGTGCAATGCCGAATCGCTCACTTGAAATCTAAAATTATCAAAGCCTTCGGAAAATCAAGTGAAATTGGGTCACTCGCTTTACGTCAAATGTATCTTTACGTCATTTCCCATCCGTCTGGAGTCGGTTCTAAATCTGTCGCTCTCTGTTCAACAAGAAAAAGCGAAGCAACCGAAACGCATGTTCAACATGGTTTGTTGTTTGTCAAACGCATTTGACCTGTGAATATTCATCACGTAAGGTATGTTACTCTGATTGGCTGACCCAGGTCACGAGAATTATTTGACTGACAGGCATAATCAGGTAGGAGCGCTCCAGTTCCCATTGCGGCTGTTCTGTCTAATTCGCGGGGTCGCTTCGAAATTTCTTTTGGTCGAATTAAACGGTAATAAAACCGTTATTTCCAATATGCTGACTGTTAGCAAATGATAAACAAGAAGGGCAAAGCCCATACGACTCACATGCTTGACCTTGACCTTTACATGACCTTGACCTTTAGGGTCAAGGTCAAATAACTAAACCTAGCAATGACATCATACACTAAGAACTGCTTTACACATTTTTCCTACCAAAATACATGTAACCTCAAGGTCATGCAACACAAAGCTGTTAATTTAAGACATAGGAAGTACAATGGTGCTTATTGGCTCTTTCTACCATGAGATATGGTCACTTTTAGTGGTTCACTACCTTATTTTGGTCACATTTCATAAGGGTCAAAGTGACCTTGACCTTGATCATATGTGACCAAATGTGTCTCATGATGAAAGCATAACATGTGCCCCACATAATTTTTAAGTTTGAAACAGTTATCTTCCATAGTTCAGGGTCAAGGTCACTTCAAAATATGTATACAATCCAACTTTGAAGAGCTCCTGTGACCTTGACCTTGTAGCAAGGTAAACCAAACTGGTATCAAAAGATGGGGCTTACTTTGCCCTATATATCATATATAGGTGAGGTATTCAATCTCAAAAACTTCAGAGAAAATGTGAAAAATGTGAAAAATAGCTGTTTTTAGACAACATTTATGGCCCCTGCGACCTTGACCTTGAAGCAAGGTCAAGATGCTATGTATGTTTTTTGGGGCCTTGTCATCATACACCATCTTGCCAAATTTGGTACTGATAGACTGAATAGTGTCCAAGAAATATCCAACGTTAAAGTTTTCCGGACGGACGTCCGGACGACTCGGGTGAGTACATAGACTCACTTTTGCTTCGCATGTAAGTCAAAAACGCTGGCGCTGGACCCAAGTACTCTTCAGACTGGCTCGCTCCCCCAGTATGAAAGTATGAAAGTTTTTGTCTTGTGCACGTGGATTTAAAAAAAAAATTAAATTTATTTTACACAATTAAAAAAATTATTAGAATAAAATAAAACATTAAAACGTTCATAATAAACAATAGTAAACAAGAATTTAAAAAAAATAAGAGGCGAAGCCTTCAAGGCTCACGTAAGAAATAGACAAACAGTAACACAAACTCAATCACTCCGTCACACATACACACCCACACACACAGTAAGCTTAGGTGACGACTGTGCAAGAAAGAGAGACACTAGATCTAGATCTGTCTGTGTCTGCATGTAGCCTACTTACAGGGACACGACTGCCAAATAGTCTCGGCCCGCTCAAAATAACAATGACCGAGACCACACACACCACGCGAGAGAGAAAGACTACAGGGAGGCATGCAGTCATGATGCATTAATTGACGTCAAACACTTTTGACCGTGACGTAATCTTATGCGAGCTTTATCCATAGTCTTGGATAACCACTCACACATAGACTCGGAAATGTTAAAGTTTCTACCACAGACATACACACACACGCACACACGCACGCACAAACGCACGCACAGACAGACAAAGTTACGATCGCATAGGCTACACTTACGTGAGCCAAAAATTAGACCGCTCATGCCGGGAATCGAACCCGGATCACTTTGGCCATAGTCGGACGCGCTTTCCATCACGCCATTGGCAGTAAACTCAAATGACTAGACTGCTAACGTTGCTGCTTCATAAAATTAGGTCGCGCAGTGGCACACGCACGCAAAGCACGCACGCACGCACGCAAAGCCTGGTTGTCGCTGGCTGACTGGGCGGTTCTATGAGCCCATGAGCGATACGCATGCTTTTCATGACTGTCAAGAATGAATTATCTACAATACCGACTGTCAGTCAGAAGGCTACTATTTCATTTATACGCATTCGTTATTCTCCTCCGATTCATTCCAACAATAAAAGAAAAAACGTGGAGCTCAATATGTTTATATAGCTCACTGGTAAAGCATGTACATAATATCAACGCTCAGGATTCACACACATATACACAATACGCCCAGGGTTCTAGATGAGTAAATTAATGTGTTACCCCATCACCAGAACAGCGTAGTGTAGTTCATCTCTGTTTCTCCATCACCCAGCCGACGCGGCGACTCCTGGCGTGGTCCGTAAAGTCCGGTTAGTAGATCACGTCGCTCTGCTTCGTGCATCTTCATCTCTTCATGCGTCTGCTTGAATGGTCAAACAAGCTCTCGCGAATTCCGTCTTCTGTCTCTTGGAAAGACTCCTGTGAAAGTAATTCTTGAGTCAGTATTTCCATAGGCATAACACACACACCAATTCACTCATCATTCACCCTGGGCTGTAATTACACTCTACATTCAACCACACACACACGAATTCTTAAATAACTACTGTCAATACTAATATCAATTCCCATCCATGTCCGAGTTATTTATCCACACATTAAACAACAACTATTCAGAATATCCAGATTAAGAACTAGTACAATGAACACTTAAGTTAACATAGCAGCGAATATCAAGAATGCCTATTCATAAACATACTAGTGTTCCTTAGCGAAAACATATCATGAAAAATAGTTTACCTGAGCACGCGAGCAAAGAATCTTCCCCGACTTGCCGCTTACATGTTCAATGGGCAAGTGAAGCTAACAGCTTAGGTGACTGGCGACAAGTCTAACAGCTCACCTTACAAAAAATGGACATTCAGGTTTTTCACCTGTTGCACGTGAGTGCGTGGAGACTCGGCTCTACAGGTAACAGTACAGGCCCCATAATCATGGTCCAACAGGCATGCGAATCAATAATAATGTTTTTCGCGATACGAGTCTACTTCTATCAATTAATGCATACTAATAACAGCATCATTCCATCATTAATTAAGTACTCATATTACATACATGTTCATACATAAAACCCATAAATGTCATATCTGACAATGCCCCCCACTTCAAGTAGAAAGCTGCATAAAAGATTTCTCATTTCTTAACTCGATAACACCATACAAATGTTATCATCCATGATAATACATTGCATTTAACACAATAAATCCCACTCAAAGTGTCGACTTCACTACTTGTATATAAAGTACCTATACAAACAGATCTGACTTCCAGGGCCATTTTTCTTCTTGTTCAAAGAGTTTGATCACAGACTGATCGAGACAACAAATCCGCAAACTGATTGCACTGGCCTGCAATCGGCTGAACAACGAACTTGAACTCCTGAAGAGACAACACCCAACGCATCACACGACTGTTCTTGAGCCTACATGACGCCATGTATGTGAGTGGCCTGTGATCCGTCTGTATGACAAATTCCCGGCAAAGCAGGTAGCGCGAGAACTTTGTGAGTCCCCAAACAATGGCAAGACATTCACGTTCGATGGTAGAGTACCTGGACTCTCGATCAAGCAGTTTTCGACTGGCATAAGCAACAGGATGTAGAAGACCCTCCTTTTCCTGCAGAAGAACTGCACCCAAACCTGTCGAACTTGCATCAGTTCTCACAACGAAATCTTGACTCAGGTCAGGCAAGAGAAGAACAGGGAAGGTAGACAGCACCTCCTGAACAGCTTTCAGCGCAGAATCACATTCTGCCGTCCATGTGATAGTTTTGCCATGATCGTCTCGGGTTAGATCCGTCAAAGGAGCTGTCAAAGTTGCAAAGTTAGGGACGTATCGCCTGTAGTAACTTAACAACCCCATCAGGGAACGAACCTGCTTCTTTGTCGTTGGCCGATTCACAGACAAAATCTTCTTGACCTTCCCGTCCTCTGGTTTGAGATATCCTCGACCGACAACATGTCCGAGAAACTCCAACTCAGAAAACCCAGCAAACAGTTTGGATGGTCGAGCCGTGAGACGAAATCTCTGCATCTTGCTCAGAACAGCCCGAACCTGCTTCACGTGGTCTGACCATGTTTGCGTAGCAATGAGAATGTCATCGTAAAAGTTGACTGCTGAGTTCTCTGCTAGATTAAGCTTCCGCATCATCCGAGCAAAAGTTGCTGGAGCTGAGACCAGTCCAAATGGCATTTTAACCCATTGGAACAACCCAAGAGGAGTTTGGAAAGCTGTTTTATGTCTATCTTCCGGCTTGATCGGAATCTGCCAATAGCCTTTTGCAAGGTCAATCTTCGTGTAGAAGTTTGCTCCAGCAAGACTACAAAACAACTCATCCGGGTCAGGGATCGGCTCGGCATCAAAATGCGTGATCTTGTTCAAGGCGCGGAAATCAATGCAAAAACGAACTGATCCGTCTCTTTTCGCCACCAAGACAATAGGCGAAGAGTACGCAGATTTCGAAGGTTCTATGACGCCTAAATCCAGCATGGATTTGATCTCCTTCTCAACTGTCTGTCTAGACGCAAACGGCAACGGGTATGGTTTCCTATATACAGGACAATCGCTTGTTAAAGGGATGACGTGGTCATCGACATCTTTTGTAACTCCCGGCTTGTCTGTAAGAAGTTCAGAAAATTCCTGAAAAACGGTTTCCAGTTCAGTACGTCTTGAATGAGAAAGATCATCAGAGTAGTGAACATCTTTGACAGATTCACCCGTAACTGCAGGAATTGTCGGTAAGACAACCTCATCCTCGATTTCAGGAGACAACACAGCGACAGCACAAACAGGATCCAAGACGTGATCCGAACACGCATCTGCCTTCTGATCAGAGTCAGACATCAACGTTGAGAATTCCTGGTCATCAGGAACTGGACCAGTTCTTAACTCTCTTCCCACAGCAACAGCTGCTGTCAAAACTCGTCTCTCATACTTCTTCAGCATGTTGACGTGAAACACCTTGTGTTTGCCGTTGAGATCAATGCGGTAGTCAACAGGGCTAACCACCTCCATCACTTTGAATGGACCTTTCCAGCACATGAGAAGCTTGTTGCTGTCAGCAGTTAAGAGTACAAGAACTTCATCCCCAGGTAGAAAAGTACGAAGTTTGGCCTTCCTGTCATGGTAATGTTTGTGAATACGAGCAGCATCACGAACATTCGATTGTGCTAGAGCACACGTATCAGCGATTCTGTTCTTCAAATCGAAGACATACTGATATAGAGGTTTGGCTTCATCTCCATCAGTCCTCCCTGTCCATGAGTCCGCTAAGATAGACATTGGGCCTCTCGGAGTACGCCCAAAGAGAAGCTCATAGGGAGAAAACCCTGTACTGACATTTGGAAGTTCACGATACGCAAACAGAAGTGCAGGAACGTACCTGTCCCAGTCAGTTGGGCGCTCCTGGACAACCTTCTGCAACATGCTCTTCAGAGTTCCGTTGAATCGTTCGACTAACCCATTTGCTTGAGCATGGTAAGGAGAAGTGTGGATCGACTTGATTGCCAAAAGTCTGTATATCTCCATCATGAGATCAGAAACAAACTGCGTTCCACAGTCAGAGACAATGACCTGAGGACAGCCCATCCTCGAGAAAACTGAAAACAGTGCTTCAGCAACAGAAATAGTATCAATCTGCTTCAATGGAATTGCTTCGGGGAAACGAGTCGCTGTATCCACTATCGTCAGAATGTACCGGAATCCAGTCGAAGATACAGGTTTAAAAGGACCGACCAAGTCAATACAGATCTTCTTGAAAGGAACGTCGATAAGCGGCATCTTCTGAAGAGGAGCAGCGGGAACGCGACCCTTGGAAGACGTTTTCTGACACACATCGCACGTTCTACAATACTTGCCTACGTCACGCCTGACGCCTGGCCAAAAAAATTGGGTCAAGATCCTCTTTAACGTTCTTCTGGTACCGAAGTGACCCGACATGAGAGCGTCATGGGCGGTATGGAGAACTTGTTCTCTCAAAGAAGTAGGGACAACAACTTGAAAGACGATCTCAGTCTTCTCACAACATGCTCTGTGAAGTACCCCATCTTTCATGATGAAGTAAGGTTTGCTCTGATCTGAGACCTGCGATTCCTTCTGAACTTGCTCGAAGCACTTCTTAAGTGATTCATCTTTGGTTTGCATATCAGCTAACTTCTCAGGAGTTACATCAGTAAAAACACAAGGTACCGATTTTAACGGTCTCACTGAACCTTTGGCTTTCTCCGTTTGTAGCCTGGTAGTCACTAATCCGACAGCGTCTGGAACAATAGAGCCCACACATCCCCCAGATACTGAAACAACACCTGGTAGGTTCCCAAGAATAAGATCTGCCACAGGATCGTCAATGACGCAACACGTCAGAGCACCTGCAAAATAAGGCGAGTCCACAACCACTTCAGCCAAGGGAAATGTCTCAATGTGTCCCCCAAAAGACCGACAACGTTGCTCCTGCCCTGTGAACTGATCATCACGAACTAAAGCCCGTTTCACACCAGCAGTAGTGCATCCTGTGTCCCGCAAGATTGTCCCTGAAAAACCATTGATGGTTCCCATTTCCAGATGTAGG
Organism: Littorina saxatilis; assembly: GCF_037325665.1. Taxonomy (NCBI): domain Eukaryota; kingdom Metazoa; phylum Mollusca; class Gastropoda; order Littorinimorpha; family Littorinidae; genus Littorina; species Littorina saxatilis. The sequence goes on from NC_090251.1 coordinate 2,258,779, forward strand.
CCAGGTTGTCCCTCTGAAACAAGAACGTGTTCGCTAACAGCGGAGCTAAATGTTTCAGCAAAGTTTTTAGACGAAGCACACTGGTTCGCCCAATGACCTTGACCCCCACAGATCCTACAGACATCACTCTGTTTAATGGTCCCTCTACGTGCACCCCTGCGTTGTCCTCGAAACTCACCTCGACCTGTACCCGAAGAACCTCGGCCTCCTCGATAACCTCGAGAACCACTGCCCCCGTTGTTAAACCCTGTTGAATCTGCAACTCCAACTCCAGCTGAAAATATAGAAACATCTGATTTCCGTGCTAAGGTTTTGTTGGGATGAGCTTCACGGTAAAGTTCAGCTGCTTCACATAACGCAGCTACGTCACCCAGCTGACGTTCCCTCAAGAACACGGCCAAATCTTTTGTACAACTCTGAAGTATCTGTTCACGCAAAAACAAGTCTTGTAAACCTTCGGCAGTGTTGGAAACACCAGACAACTCAGTCCATCGGTTGAGCAAATGACGACAGCGCGTTAAAAACGCTAAAAATGACTCTCCCATCTCGGGACGAACAGCTCTGAAACGCTCTCTGAAACCTTCCTCTGTGCATTGGAACTTACGAAGAAGATGCGACTTCAATACATCCCACGAAAGGGTTTGTTCTCCTGAAATTGAATGATAAAGCGACAAGGCACTACCCTTCAATAAAGCAGCCAAGTAGACAGGCCATTTACCCTTATCCCAGCCGCATGCTGAAGCGTGTGTTTCAAACCGAAACAAAAATGCATCAATGTCGTCTTTGTTTTCATCGAACATAGGCAATTTTGGATGAAAAGGTCTAGAACTGTCTGACTGACTAACTTTAACGTCTGATCTCTCCTTTTTCACCCTTTCCGTTTCGAGATCTAACTCGCTTTGCCTAGTCTGCTCTTTTTCTTTTTCGACTTCTAGTCTGGCAAGCTCCTTTTCTGTCCCTCGCTTTGCATGCTCTTTTTCAACTTCTAGTCTCTTTTTCGACTTCTAGTTTGGCAAGCTCCTTCTCTTTTTCTGTATCTCGCTTTTCTTTCCGTTCATCTCTAGCAATGTTTTGCTGTTCACGGACAAAACCGGTTAAGTCTTTGTCTTTAAGACCTAGCTCTTTCCCTCGAGACATCCACAAATCCCAATCGTCACTCATGGTGATAATATCAGGGATGTTCCTTGGATTTTGTCCTTATAGGACAAATGTCCTAGCCTTGCTGAAAGTATAGGACATTTGTCCTGAACTGTAAAAAAACAATCGGTCATTTCACGTGGAAAGAAATAAGCCGTCCACATCCTCCTTTGGTACACACACACTGTGACACACACCAGAGAGAGAAATATATTGTAATTGTATTCCAAACTTGCCTTCTTCTAGTTCTTGTGTGTGTGTGTGTGTGTGTGTCTGTGTGTGTGTGTGTGTGCGTGTGTGCGTGTGTGTGTGTGTTTAACAGAAAGCAAAAGATCTCAGGTAAAGAAGAAGTCAAGGTCAAAAATTAAATTGAGTACATGTATACCGATTTACTGGAACTTAGGGAAATATGCCAAAATGAACCTGGAATCAGCACTCTCTTACACACATCATACTAAAACAAAGCAAAGACACATGAAACACAAATTAAATCAAAACAGCATATAGCTGAAAACGTTCATTGTTTGCTGAAATGCACACTGTGCAAAACATCAGTTTTCTCTCGCCATCGAAATTTAGCCATGGATAAAGTTTAAAGGCATACTAACGCGCTCCCGTGTTTACAAAGTGTAGTTTGCCCATAATCGATGTCAAACGCACCATAAGACCATATAATGACGATATGTCACCATGCGCGGACCATAATACATGCATTACAGCTTGTTCTAGCCTCTGAAAAAGTGAGGATGTCAACAAAGACGCGGAGTTATTTCCCTTGCGTCAACGCTACCTCTGTTGGCAAATCTATAAATAGGACGATCTAGATCAAAATAAAAATTCAAATATCTCAACATTTAAGGGGTCCTAGACCACAATATCTTGCAGGGAACTTAATTTAGCATGTCTCCAGCTGTTGGTAAAGCAATTAGCGTGTATAGTCATCGAGTACATATGCCTTTAAGCCATGAAGGCACAACTACGTCCGTGGTGGTGTCGTCTCCGTTTTCGTACTCACAGTCACAGTGGGTCCGGTCACAGTCACACTTGACGACTGATCATGATCTGACTGTCGAAAACACAGCTTGGGTTGGTCCTTGTCCGGTTTCAATTTCTTCAGGCAGCATGATCGCATTCGCAGTTTCTATACAACCGGAAGTTGAACTTTCGGAAATTCTTAAACTGCGCGGTATTCAAACGGCGAAGTTACTAAACCAAACAACAGAAGACGTTGCCGATTCGGAGATTAGGAGACGTATCATCTGATGCCTGATTTAAATAAACGGATCAATGTTGCCATGTCCGACGTGGCAATAAAACGATCGGTCAGTGTCCGTCTCTGACATAAACTTATCGGACATTTGTCCGCCAGAGACACCAAGTACCGGTCATTAGACCAAGGTATCCGGCCCAGGGCCGAGGGCCGACCCCTGGGAACACCCCTGTAATATATATACAAAACCACTATACTGTAAAAGTTACTTAATGAAAACACTTCACCACTGTAACAACATTCTTCACAAAATGCGTGCCTACAGATATATGCTTACACACGTAGTCAAGCAAACAACATACAATGAAAAAATCTTCAAAAAGTGTGCGTTAACAGTCTACAATCTGTTAAAGACACATACACTGGAGAAAACGGGGTCACCAATTGTCAGGAATGAATTATCTACAATACCGACTGTCAGTCAGAAGGCTACTATTTCATTTATACGCATTCGTTATTCTCCTCCGATTCATTCCAACAATAAAAGAAAAAACGTGGAGCTCAATATGTTTATATAGCTCACTGGTAAAGCATGTACATAATATCAACGCTCAGGATTCACACACATATACACAATACGCCCAGGGTTCTAGATGAGTAAATTAATGTGTTACCCCATCACCAGAACAGCGTAGTGTAGTTCATCTCTGTTTCTCCATCACCCAGCCGACGCGGCGACTCCTGGCGTGGTCCGTAAAGTCCGGTTAGTAGATCACGTCGCTCTGCTTCGTGCATCTTCATCTCTTCATGCGTCTGCTTGAATGGTCAAACAAGCTCTCGCGAATTCCGTCTTCTGTCTCTTGGAAAGACTCCTGTGAAAGTAATTCTTGAGTCAGTATTTCCATAGGCATAACACACACACCAATTCACTCATCATTCACCCTGGGCTGTAATTACACTCTACATTCAACCACACACACACGAATTCTTAAATAACTACTGTCAATACTAATATCAATTCCCATCCATGTCCGAGTTATTTATCCACACATTAAACAACTATTCAGAATATCCAGATTAAGAACTAGTACAATGAACACTTAAGTTAACATAGCAGCGAATATGAAGAATGCTTATTCATAAACATACTAGTGTTCCTTAGCGAAAACATATCATGAAAAATAGTTTACCTGAGCACGCGAGCAAAGAATCTTCCCCGACTTGCCTCTTACATGTTCAATGGGCAAGTGAAGCTAACAGCTTAGGTGACTGGCGACAAGTCTAACAGCTCACCTTACAAAAAATGGACATTCAGGTTTTTCACCTGTTGCACGTGAGTGCGTGGAGACTCGGCTCTACAGGTAACAGTACAGGCCCCATAATCATGGTCCAACAGGCATGCGAATCAATAATAATGTTTTTCGCGATACGAGTCTACTTCTGTCAATTAATGCATACTAATAACAGCATCGTTCCATCATTAATTAAGTACTAATATTACATACATGTTCATACATAAAACCCATAAATGTCATATCTGACAATGACGCACGCGTTCGGCTGTTCTATCAGCTCAATGGCTGGCTGTCGCTCCGATTGAATTCGTCCAACCGTCAAGAACTTTTGTGTTTTTTGGGGCATTTAGGTCCCAGGTAACATTATGAAGTTTTAATACGATCAATCGGACCTATTATCAAGTTAGTGTATCAACTTTTGAACGAACTGCGCCCAGTAGTTTCCCAGCAATAAGCTGTTAAGTCGAAACAGACAGACACAGACACACACACACAATTAAAGTCTGCAGGACCCTAGTACTGCGTACTCGGGGATAACAGACATGTCTCACAAACGATATCAGCATTCGCCTAAAAGGCTAATGCTTGATATCTTTTTTCTCGACATGTCTGTTATTATGAGTTATTTCTAATATGCTGACTGTTAGCAAATGATAACAAGACATGTCGAGAAAAAAAGATATCAAGCATGAGCCTTTTAGGCGAATGCTGATATCGTTTGTGAGACATGTCTGTTATCATTTGCTAACAGTCAGCATATTAGAAATAACTCATAATAACAGACATGTCTGGTGTGAAGATATAAAATTAGTACTCGGTAAACGTATTTTGTCTTTACGTTATTTTCAAATTTTAACGATGTTGAGTTATTTCAGCATTTGTTTCGCTTTTCTGTGATTTTAGCTAATACATTTTTTATATTATATATATATATATAAATAAGCTCCGCCAACGTTTTGTAACATATTTTCAAAAAAGTCAAAATTTCATTTTTTGACCATTGTGATTTTTGCGATTTTTGTCATTTTCGGGGCACATTGTTTCACCACATTACAAAGATACAGCTTAGAAAAAAAATCGAGGTATACACTATGTGTATGTCAGTGTATCCAGAAAATGTTGCATTTCTACAACAAAAATTGCAAGCGCTGCGTCGACGCAAAACTGACCAACAACGCAAAACAGCAAATAACGCCAAATAACGGAAACTTTGAACGTCAATATCTCTTAAACTATTTGTCATACACCCTTGAGATTTTGCAACCTTCTTAGTTAGCATGCCGACTACACGCGGGAAAAACATTACATACTTGAAGTAATTTTGAAAAAATTAGTGGACCTACCTACCAATAGTCTTACTATAAGACTAACATCACCAGACATTACCAATGGCATCATAGGTTAATGAGGTCAAGTCTTCTACAGTGAAACCCGGCTATATTGAAGTGGCACGGGACCCGGGAAGACCTTCAATATAGCCGGAACTTCAATTTAGGCAATTCTCGGTTATATTGAATGTCCCTCCTTGTTCCTTCAGAAATTCAATATAACCGAACTTTTTTCACTATACGTTCTTATTTCCGTGTCCACACATTGCGTTTGATGTGAGATATATTCCCATTAATCTTTCACCTGTTGGCTGTTGTTCTTCGAGCCTCCTTGCTTTTTTACATTTAGTCAAGTTTTGACTAAATGTTTTAACATAGAGGGGGAATCGAAACGAGGGTCGTGGTGTATGTGTGTGTGTCTGTCTGTCTGTGCGTGTGTGTGTGTAGAGCGATTCAGACCAAACTACTGGACCGATCTTTATGAAATTTGACATGAGAGTTCCTGGGTATGATATCCCCAAACATGTTTTTCATTTTTTTGATAAATGTCTTTGATGACGTCATATCCGGCTTTTTGTGAAAGTTGAGGCGGCACTGTCACGCTCTCATTTTTCAACTAAATTGGTTGAAATTTTGGTCAAGTAGTCTTCGACGAAGCCCGGACTTCGGTATTACATTTCAGCTTGGTGGCTCATCTTATTCTCCATCATTTTCTGATTCCAGAAACATATAAATATGTTATATTTGGATTAAAATCAAGCTCTGAAAATTAAATATATAAAAATTATTATCAAAATTAAATTTTCGAAATCAATTTAAAAACACTTTCATCTTATTCCTTGTCGGTTCCTGATTCCAAAAACATATAGATATGATATGTTTGGATTAAAAACACGCTAAGAAAGTTAAAACAAAGAGAGGTACAGAAAAGCCTGCAATCCTTCTTCGCGCAACTACTACCCCGCTCTTCTTGTCAATTTCACTGTCTTTGCCGTGAGCGGTGGACTGACGATGCTACGAGTATACGGTCTTGCTGCGTTGCATTGCGTTCAGTTTCATTCTGTGAGTTCGACAGCTACTTGACTAAATGTTGTATTTTCGCCTTACGCGACTTGTTCAGGGTTAGGCTAACCCTAACCCTAACCCTAACCCTAACCCTAAGACTGTTCAATGTTTCTTTTTCTTTCATAATCTTGGTCACACAGCCTGCCGAAATTCCATATTCCTCAGCTACTTCCTTTCTTTTTTTTTGCAGCCAGTTTTCAGCTTCTGAATAAGTTCGATTTTTCTTTTAATTGTCAGACTCACCCTTTCTACATTTAGTCAAGTTTTTACTAAATGTTTTAACATCTTCTTCTTCTTCTTCTGCGTTCGTGGGCTGAAACTCCCCCGTACACTCGTGCTTTTTTGCACGAGTGGAATTTTACGTGTATGACCGTTTTTTACCCCGCCATTTAAGCAGCCATACGCCGTTTTCGGAGGAATGTTTTAACATAGAGGGGGGAATCGAGACGAGGGTCGTGGTGTATGTGTGTGTGTGTAGAGCGATTCAGAGTAAACTACTGGACCGATCTTCATGACATTTTTCATGAGAGTTCCTGAGTGAGATATCCCCTGAGGGTTTTTTCATTTTTTCGATAAATGTCTTTGATGACGTCATATCCGGCATTTTGTAAAAGTTGAGGCGGCACTGTCACACCCTCATTTTTCAATATTGAAATTTTGGCCAAGCAATCTTCGACGAAGGCCGGACTTTGGTATTGCATTTCAGCTTGGAGGCTTAAAAATTAATTAATGACTTTGGTCATTAAAAATCTGAATTGTAATTAATTTTTTTATATAAAACGATCCAAGATTACGTTTATTGTATTCTTCATCATTTTCTGATTCCAAAAACATATAAATATGTTATATTCGTATTAAAAACAAGCTCTGAAAATTAAAAATATAAAAATTATGATTAAAATTAAATTTCCGAAATAGATTTAAAAACAATTTCATCTTATTCCTTGTCCGTTCCTGATTCCAAAAACATATAGATATGATATGTTTGGATTAAAAACACGTACAGAGAGTTAAGAAGAATAGAGATATAGAAAAGCGTGCTATCCTCCTCAGCGCAACCGCTACCGTGCTTTTCTGGATTGTTAATTTCACTGCCTTTGCCACGAGCGGTGGACAGACGATGCTACGAGTGTACGGTCTTGCGGAAAAAATGCAATGCGTTCAGTTTCATTCTGTGAGTTCGACTGAGCTTGACTAAATGTTGTATTTTTGCCTTACGCGACTTGTTTGTTTTGCAGCCATTTTTGCTAGTGTATAAAGGGAAACTACTCGCATGAACAAGAGAAATTAAGTCGGGGAGATCTACGCACCACAAGACTACATGGCGTAGCTGTCAGAGGCCCGCGGCATTGTTTGACTGTAATTGTTATCAGAGACCTCCTGACTCGAAAGTTGATGCTGATCTGGTCTCTCCCCTTCCTCAACTGATTGCGCTGACAGAGGCGTGTCATATCATTCGGCGCCCGCGCAGTCATTGTTCTTAAAAATAAAAAGTTAAACAAATCTTTGGAGCAAACATTTAATATAGCCAGGTAAAAACGTCCCGTGTGCTGAATTTTTGTTTCAATATAGCCGGGATTTCAATATAGCCGACTTCAATGTAGCCAACAGTTTTTAACAAAGAAAAAGTAGAGCTTCAGCCGGGACCTGACAAATTCTTCAATATAGCCGGGATTTCAATATAGCCTACTTCTTCTTCTTCTTCGTACGACGGTTGTGTCAGAAGCCTACTTCAATATAGCCGGGTTTCACTGTATTCTTAATAGCTCAGAGGATATTTTCCATGGTAAAAATCTTTTTCCAGTAAACATTTTCATGCTGTGAATCTGAATTTTGATGAAACAAACCAAATTCGGTCATTTCTGCTAATCATCAATTGTGTGAAATTTGGAGGCTTTTGCTTAAAAAAAAAAAAAACAACAGAAAACCTCAACGCAAAGTTTTTACGAAGATGACCCAGCTTTGACCCCAAATTGTGACAGGGGTCAACCAAACATGGATCATGTCGGCAAATGATCAAAACCAAAGTGTTCAACGTTTCAAAGCTCTAGCTTCAAAAATGCCTGAAATAACGTCAATGTTAGGTTATTATCTATGAATCGAATATGACCCCCTGTGACCCCAAAACTTGACGAGGTCGCATCGGGAGATTGTCCTATAATATACTGTTACAAATTATTGTCTGACAAAATAACAATATCACTGGCCGTTACACACGCACACACACACACACACGTGCGCGCACGCACACACACACACATACATACACACACACACACACCTACACACACACACACACACACACATACACACACACCAGGCGGAGCTGACTGTTGACGCTGTAGTTGTTGACGAAGGCTTCACCCTTGGTTATGAAGACTTCGCCCGTCAGCATCTTGAATGTGGTGGACTTGCCCGCCCCGTTCTGCCCCAGCAGCCCGAAACACCCCTTCTCCTCTACTCCAAAACTCAGCTTGTCCACAGCCCGGTAAGACCCGTACGTCTTGCATATGTCCTGGATTCATACAAGGTTTTAGTGAGATTTTTTTTTAAATTGTTTTAAGTTAATCAATTTAAAGGTCCTCGTCTACATTTTCTCACAGAAATTGACATTTGAATGCTGAGTCTAGTCACTAACACTTTCAAAAAAACACCCCCCTCCGATCAGAGATGACGGAGCCAGGGTATCTGTTTGAAAATTCATTGTAGTAATTTAGCATAGTAGGATATCCTTATTTGGAACCGGAAGTTTTCAAAGTGCTCAACCACCCAGAATTCCTAGCGGCGAGCAGCCGCTTCCTTGACGAAAGTTCGCTGGTAAGTTCTTTTATCAATTATGCAATACATTCTTGTCGTATATGACTTTTAAGTGGCTGCAAACAAGGCTTCATAATGCAACAAAACAGTTTCAAGCAATGTGTTTGCTCTGTTCACGTACTGTGTTCATCATTCGTCGACATGAAATCTTAGCTGAGTTGTCGCATTTCAGGGATCCTCTCAAAAGTCAATGTTACGCTTGCAGCATTGCACATTACGGGACTATATGTTTTATGGCGGTTTACAAAGAGGCTCTGCTGAATGATTCGGTTCAGGAATTAAGGATTCATCATAAAAATAAAGCAAAAGCACAGGCCTAACGCAAACTGAATGTTTCGAGAGGCATAGTTCCGACACAGTGGCACACGTACACTGACAATGAAATCTAAAACGCTTGCAATCGATCTAAATTTGTATTTCTGCACACAAAAACATTTTGACTACAAACTAAGGATCTGAATCGTATTTTTCAACAAGAGTCCTTGACCTTGATTTGTGTGCTTTCATTTGTAATGGGGTTACAGACTACTACCCGCAACATCGATGTCAGAATCGCCATTGATTTTCCTGTAGGACTAACAACTACAGATCTAATTGAAGCAGTTGAATCAAAGATCTAGATTCTTCGCGAATCTTCGAATGCAGCTGGTTTTTACTTTTGTATTTCTTAGGTCTATGTGTGTGCCGTGTGTGTGTTTGTGTGTGTGTGGGTGTAAAATGTGCGTGCGTGTGTCTGTAGATATGTGTGTGTATGTGTGTGTGTGTATACATTTTTATCGCATCAAAATGGTGAAATCTGCATGTTATGCGGCAAAAACGAAATGTTCCAGCTCTGAGGTGTTTGATCGGCAAAAATGTTCTAGCTCTGAGCAACAGTTGAAAATGTTCCGACTCAGAGCAAATGTGACCGGGTGTATCTCATTCTGCATTTAAAGCAAATGTTTAAAAAACAAAAAATGAATAAAGAAAGTAATAAAGAAATATTGAGTTCAAAAAAGTTGCCGATAGGTCAGTTTACATTTTGGGTCCAATTTATTGAAAAAGTTTTGTTCCCATTACCTTTTTGATTGTATGTTGTCTCAGCTATATAAAGTTAAAGTGATATTTGGGTTTTTGGTTTGTTTGTTTTTAGCTAAATGCAACTTGCAAGTAATGGAATATGGAATATGTGAGATGTGGAAACAGCACGAAACGAGAAGACAGCATCATCAAAGCATACTTACATTGTCAAAAAGAACACCCAGGAGAAACTTTTGAAGTGTACAGCCGTTTCCTTTGTCAAGATGAAGCCAACAACGTTTTGATTATCAAGTGAAACCAGACGAAAGGGAAGAACATGTGTATATTGATGCTGAGGGTTGCATAACTAGGAAAACAATGTACATCTGAAACTGCATGGTCCACAACCATGTTCTCTACATACAAAACAAAATAATTTGAAGAGTTGGTTAGTATCCTATCAAAGAGCTTTCGATTTTAAAACAAAAAGGTGATGCTGATGCGTGTGTCAAGTTTTTGAGAAATACCTAGCTACTGCGATTCATTTGCGCTTGACATCATTTCTTTCAAACTCTTCCAAACTGTACTATGGCATAATCTGGATTTCAAATTAACTATGAGGTACACATCTGATGTGAAAAAAATCTTGGACCTATGGTTATAAACTCTTCAATGGGATGTTTTTGTATTTCATGGGTGGATACAAACACACTAACCATGATAATACAGATGTCTGTTAAAGGCACTGTAAGCATCCCGTAAACCATCACATATACTGTCAGGCTTTTACACACAGTACAAACACCATTTCATTTAAACACTCACCGCTTGAGAACATTCCAGGTGCCCTCCGTAAAGAGCAAGCAATTTTCAAAGAATTTATTTTTGCGTGGTTTATCTTACCTCTGAGCCATCGGGAACCAGTGTAATCCAGTTTCCTTTTTTTCCACAATTTAACCGTCAGTTTGTGATTTCAATGCGAATCTCTGTAAGCTTATCTGCAATAGCACGTTATTGTGTACCTTTGAATCTGAAATGCAACATTGAAATGGCTGCGAACTAGAGCAGTGGCGGTTAACGGTTCAGAGGAACTGGCGCCAGGCAGCGTCGTCTGCTACTAGAACCACGACCTTGCGTGACCCTGCTTCCGGGCTATTTTTGTAAAATGTTCAAAACTTCGTATTGTTCTGATCTTGTCTTGATGAAAAAAAAAAATTATGATTTAAGAATGTTTGTGTAACAAGCTGTCAATTTATTATTTAGATTTCAAAAGTTAGGTCAGTAGCGCAAACAAAAAACCACCGTCCGATTGTCTGCTAGGCAATGCGCAAAATTAATTCTTTGAACATTGCTAGCTCTTTACGTAGGGCACCTAGGATGTTCCCGTTCGGTGAGCATTCAAATGGAAGGGTGTTTGTAATGTGTGTAAAAGCCTGACAGTATCTGTGATGGCTTACTGTACCTTTAAGCTGCGATGGCATGTGGTGACGTCATCAATTTTGCATAGTTGACGTTCAGATGTTGCAAAGTTTTCACAGACAGAAAAAGCTGAGTACCAAAAACCAGAGCTAATGTTGTTGAACGTTGACAATTTCTGACAAATCATACAAATGGTGTGTAGATGATACAAAGATGGTGCAGGGATTCGGTTCAAACTTTGGGGAGGTTGACTTTTACGGTTATGTACGTATGTATGGTTTGGATTATCTGCGTACGTAAGTAGATAATTTGAAAATATAAAATGCAACTGGCTGCCGTAATTGATACATTTATTTTGCTAATATCTACTTCCTCTAGCAGAGAATCAAAATTATACATACATACACGGTGACATATATTATATGGTGTAAACCAACTGTTGCGGTGATACCCTCCTCACTGCCAGGTTCGAATAAGTAACAGTATGTACCTTGATCGGGAAAAGCTAAACACTTCATCATTTATAAGCGACTGCCACGTGTTTGATCAATTCAAATACGGTAAGCATCATTCTAAACGGTACCAAAATCAAGAGTACTGGTCAAGAAACAAATAGACACGAAGCAATAACTGTGTCTGCGGTACCTAACAGCTTCATTTATCTCCACCTTAAACAGCATGCAGATGTTTACATTTGGTACTGAACGAAATATTTCAAATTAAGAGGATGCAACATACTACAAAGAATTATTGGAAATTACTCTAAAACACCAATGCAGTACCTTAAAAGTCAAGGAATACCTGATTACGCAAGATATTAAATGTTCTGTGTTGATTTTTCGTTTACATCTGTCATAATGTTCAGTTACAGAGCATTCGATAAAAAAAATGCTCATAGCCGGAACATTTCAACATTTGCTCAGAGCTAGAACATTTTGCCGATCAAACACCTCAGAGCTGGAACATTTCGTTTTTGCCGCATAACATGCAGATTTCACCACTTTGATGCCATCCACTGATAGGAAGTGTTAAATATATGCTATTCTATCACCAGGAGTACATATTTCATCTATAAGGGCCTTATATTGTCCGTTTTGCGAATTGCGTCAGAGCTGGAACAAACCTAAGCTCCAACCATTTTGCTATTCCTAAGAGCAGGCACATCGATTAAACGAGTTAATTAATTTTGAGAGAAATCTAGAAGCAATCTGAAAAATGTTTTGACGCCAAAACATTGCTTTTGCATTGACCCAGCTCCCCATGATGGTTTGGGTGGTCTGTGCTAGACTGTATCGAGCATTGACCCAGCTCCCCATGATGGTGTGGGTGGTCTGTGCTAGTCTGTATCGAGCATTGACCCAGCTCCCCATGATGGTTTGGGTGGTCTGTGCTAGACTGTATCGAGCATTGACCCAGCTCCCCATGATGGTGTGGGTGGTCTGTGCTAGTCTGTATCGAGCATAACCACGAAATTGCATATACATCTCCACTTTTTGACACAGATGATCAATTATTGCGATCCATATTTATTGTAGCATCTATGTGCCTACATTTGGTAATACCCAATGGATTTGTGAACGTTACAAACCAAAAAATGTATAGTGACACTCTGCCTTAGACACCTACAGTTGCGATCGATCTGGGCCGACTACGAAAAGTGGCCCCTCAGACCTGGATCACTACCGCCTCAGAGCTTTTTACGCATGGAACGTCTCCCACACCGTGGAAACAGACAGAGAGATAGATACAGAGACATAGAGAGACACTGTGAGAGACAGAAACAGACAGAGAGATAGATACAGAGACATAGAGAGACACTGTGAGAGACAGAAACAGACAGAGAGATAGATACAGAGACATAGAGAGACACTGTGAGAGACAGAAACAGACAGAGAGATAGATACAGAGACATAGAGAGACACTGTGAGAGACAGAAACAGACAGAGAGATAGATACAGAGACATAGAGAGACACTGTGAGAGACAGAAACAGACAGAGAGATAGATACAGAGACATAGAGAGACACTGTGAGAGACAGAAACAGACAGAGAGATAGATACAGAGACATAGAGAGACACTGTGAGAGACAGAAACAGACAGAGAGATAGATACAGAGACATAGAGAGACACTGTGAGAGACAGAAACAGACAGAGATTGAGAGAGACAGAGAGTTTACACAGAGAGAGACAGAGATACCTTGACCAGCACGCAGTCCTGCTTGCACAACTCCTTGACGTCGCTGCTCGCGATGCGCCGCCTTTCTTCCGCCACGTCTTCGTCTTCGTCCGCGGCGTCCCCCTCTGTGTGCTTCCCTCCCATACACGAACACCCATAGATACAGGCACAGTCACACCGCGACAGCCCCTGCCTCTCAAACTCCAGCGTCAGCAGCAGGAAAACCACACCCTGCACGAACAAGCACAGCAGGTACTTGCCCGTGCCGCCCTCTAAGGCCCAGTAGTTCTCCGAGAAGTCGTCACACTCCCGGCCGCCACAACCCTTGCTGAAGCCTTTGCAGCACTGGCCCTCCCTGACAAGGCACGACTGCGTGTAGTTGCCCAGTTCACACGAGGTAAGTGTGACGTAGTTGGTGAAAAGCCTGCTCAACCCAGCGATGAGGTTGTAGAGTGGCAACAAGTAACTGCACACCTGGTCCAGGGAGTTGGCCATGCTTTTATAGGTTCTAAAAAAAGAGAAGAGGAACACAACGACCGGCATGATAACGCCGCTAGCGAGGTTAAGAAAGAAGAGAATGGTCATGGCGTTGAGCGCCGACTTGAAGAAGAAGTGCGCAAGGTAGGCGAAAGACAGCATGGCCAGACCGTACAGCGCGAAGAGGACGACGACGAGAGCGGGTCGCGAGCCCTCTGTGATGGGCTCAAGGCCAGTAAGGCACAGCAGGCCGATGATCACGGCGAAGGTTGGCGCGCACACCGCCAGGTCCCACAGCAGGTTGCCCGTCCAGTACACCAAGGGGCTCACCCCGCTCACACGCTGCAAGTGCTTGGAGCCAGCCGTGCCCTCGCTCATGATGGAGACGATGAAGAGGGGGGAGTGGAAGGCCATGCCGAGCCCCAAAATCATGCCCAACATAAGGCCCACCAACCCGTAAATAAACAGTTTGAGCTGTTCCTTTGAAAAATGTGCGTTTATCGCGGACTTTTGGGGAAGCGGGTAGAGGACTGGGACGATGTTGACGCTGCTGTTGACTCGCTCCTTGGCTACGGCGTTAAGGACGAGGGCAAAAGCGATGGCCCTGGCGTGGATCGGGAAGGGGTTGTAGAGCGCTGTGGCCATTACCTCTGACACTTTTTCCCCCGGCATGAAGGCAGCTCCCACGATGACCTTCCTGGAAAAGTCTTGCGGTGAGAAGCCCACGGTCAGTTTGCACAGGTCCTTGAAGCTGCCCACCTCCTTAGCTGTGTGCTGACCGTCTCCAAACTGACCGTCGCCAAACTGACCGGCGTACAGCTTGCTCAGGCTGCTAAGAGAGGCTTTGACCCCTGACGGGGTGACTCGGCTGGGCAGGTCGAAGACGCCGTAAGGCACGGTGGTTTCACAGAACGGGTCAAGGTTGAGCTTCAGCGGCGGGCTTACACCTTAACAAATGAGACATGTGAGATAAGACTTAATGTCTGTAATGTGCAGAACACTAGCTGGGAAAGAAGTTGGCTTGACTACATTCAATACCTTCAAACAAAACAAAATACAATTGCTCACCGAATTCTTGACACACACACACACACACACACACACACACACACACACACACACACACACACACACACACACACACACACACCCACGCAGCGCGCAAACACACACGCCAAAACACACACACACACACACACACACACACACACACACACACACACACACACACACACACACACGCGCGCGCGCGCGCGCAAACACACACCCCAAAACACACACACACACACACACACACACACACACACAAACACAAACACACACACGCACGTACTACGTACGCAAGCACACATACCACATTAAACCGCGTGTACCTTTTTGAGGACTTCCTTTTGCATCCGCCACGTTTAATGTTTGCTTGGCCACGAGATAGGCCAGCACGGCGAAGACGACAGGCAGCATGATCTGGATGAGGCTGGTGGCAGGACTGCGCCACCAGCAGATCACTTTCTTCACCAGCATGCCCCGCAGCTGGGACAGGCTGAGGTGGAGGCCCGACAGGCGACTGTAGCCCCGGGACAAACCCAACACGTCCACCACCGCTGTGGCGTTTTGGTTGGCGTCACTGGCCTTCAGTCTGACGTCACTGGTCGTCGGTACAATGTCATTGGCCTTCAGATTGACGCCCCTGGCCTTCAGCTTAAGGTCATTGGTCGTCATGGTGACGTCAGTGGCGTGTTGATTGACACCCTTGGCCTTCAGTTTGACGTTAAAGGCCTTCTGCTTAACGTCACTGGCCCCCTGGTTGACGTCGCCGGAGTTCTGGTTGACGTCGCTCCTCTCGTCGTTGTTTGCGTTGTTGGACTGCTCCCCAGGTCTGGGATTGATGGAGCTCCCGTTTTCAGGAGCCGAGGTGACCGTGGTGGTTTCTTCCTTCACTTCCTTCTCCTCCCTCTGTTCCCCCTCCTCCGGCACGGCGATGTGGGTGCTGCTGGAAGGCGCGGCAATCTCTTCGCTCTCCCCGACCTTGAGGAACACCTCTTCCACCTCCTCCCCCTGGTCCCCCTCCTCCGGCACGGCGATGTGGGTGCTGCTGGAATGCGCGGCAATCTCTGCGCTCTCCCCGACCTTGAGAAACACCTCTTCCATCGTCGTGGCGGAGGCGCCAAAGTACGTGATGCCCAGCTCACCCTTGTTCTGCTCGAGGAAGGCGAAGAGGTCGGGGAACTGGGCGGACTGGTCATCGGGCAGCAGGAAAGTCACCTGGTCCAAACAAGATTGTATTCCATTTTAATATGGTACAATCAAACCTGTCTCCAACAACCAACCAAAGGCCGACCAAAATTGCTCGTTATCGACAGGTGGTCGCAATGGAGAGGTGAATCAGTTATACCGGAAAGAACCTTTGTGACCCTCCACCACGGAATGACTCGCTTGTCACCAATAATTACGTCCAGTGGTTGTCACGTATCAATTTTGCGATTTCGTTACATTTCTATAGTCAGTTGTCCACCTACTTATATCACCGGATAAGCTGAAAATGTCTTAAAAGTTGCATAAAAGCACCCTACCCTTGCGTTTTTGTGAGATTAGCGCCCCGAAAAAAAGCCACTTTCACCCAACATTCGCCCTGTATGCTTCCAACGGACCCGTCGCTACACACATGAATGGAGAGGTCTTTGTTCCGACTTTCAAACTGTCTACTTTCTATTGGTAAATATACTTGACCTGTGAGCGGGTTGCTATGGAAAAAGGCCTGGGTAGGTTAAACATTTTGGGGCTATTTTTACCAGAACCGAGGTTTTGAGGGTTACCTCATTCACAGGCTTATAACTCTTCAGTAAACTGGTTTCAACCCTGGGTAGAGCATAAACAATCTTTTAGAAAATAGAGAAATACAAAAATCACACATTGGTGACTAGTGAAGCGACTCATTCCGTGGTGGAGGTCACATTTTTGCAAATGTCGTCGGGGTGGTCGTAATGGGCAGATCGTCGTTATCAAGAGGTGGTCGTTATCAAGGTGGTCGTTATCAAGAGGTGGTCGTTATCAAGAGGTGGTCGTTATCAAGAGGTATTCGTTATCAAGAGGTATTCGTTATCAAGAGGTAGTCGTTATCACGAGGTGGTCGTTATCAAGAGGTAGTCGTTATCAAGAGCTGGTCGTTATCAAGAGCTGGTCGTTATCAAGAGCTGGTCACCAGAGCAGGGTTGGACCAATGATAATGATAACATGGAAAACAACAGGGAAACGAACTCAAGCGAACATTTCTAGATGTTGTTTCTGCCAGGCAAGTGGTTCCGTGTGTTGCAGTGTCACACTTCAACATCATCGGACTGAAGCAATGGCTTCAAGCAATTGGCACAGTACAGTTACGACAATGTTATGGTTGGCCTACAGTCACCACAACAATGTTATGGTTGGCCTACAGTCACCACAACAATGTTATGGTTGGCCTACAGTCACCACAACAATGTTATGGTTGGCCTACAGTCACCACACCAATGGTATGGTTGGCCTACAGTCACCACGACAATGTTATGGTTGGCCTACAGTCACCACAACAATGGTATGGTTGGCCTACAGTCACCACGACAATGTTATGGTTGGCCTACAGTCACCACAACAATGGTTAGGTCGGCCTACAGTCACCACAACAATGAAGGATCGCCTCATCCAAATGAAGGTCATGCAGCGAAAAAAGGTTACTGAAAAGGCAGCAGGCATCGACCAAGAGCTGCCGCCACACACTGCTTTCAGTAATCAAAGTGTTACAAACTGCTTACACACTTTAAACTTCAGAGAAAGACGCCCAGTTCGCAAAACAACATTGACTGCCAACCATCCAGCTGCCCACCGAGCCTGGTGCACTCAACATGTGAGGTGGTTACATCATCATAAGGCTTAGTTCTTGTTAAAGCCCGTCCTTAATTGAGGCCGTAGTCGACCACACGAAGCTTCGCCAAGTCTTTATACCGAAAACTCGCAGCTACGGCGTGGTACATTGACCATAGTCTCTGCTTTGACCCCAACATAGCTTCTCAAGTTTTGACATGCGAAGCTTCGCCGTAGCTGAGGGTTACCAAGGGGGGGGGGGGGGGGGGGTCTATGCACGTGCACGTTGAGGCCAAAAGTGCCATGCACGGTGATCCACGGTGCACGTTACAAAAAAGCTCCATGCATGGTGCACGCCGGACCTCTGTGCACGGTGCACGCTACGAGAATTTCCCCATTCCCACACACGTTACGTCCAAAAAGCCCATTCCCGGTGCACGTGGTAAAGCATCGCCCCCCTCGTAGCTCGCAACGAAGTTGGGGTTTTTTTGTAAGAAGAGTGCTTTTCGATTCAAGATGGACGACAAAATCAGACTCAATACCATAGTAAAGAATGCATTTATCGACTTTGGTTGACCCAAAGTACAAGAACTAACCGTATTATTTCATACTGCGATGCATTGACATGTCGAATGAAACTCGAAACCCCAGCGCTCACGCCAACTGGTCCCGGTGTAACACGAGAAAATTACACGAGATTTTTACTCCGGAGTAAACATTTCGTACGAAAAAGTTACTCCCTTCACGAAAAAAGCACTCCCCCATTACACGAGAAAATTACTCCCCAAGACAGGTGAGTTCCGAGTAAACATTTCGTACAAAAATGTTACTTCCCTGACGAATGAATAACGAATAAATTACTTCACCCCAACACAAGCAATTTAACTTCCCATGCCAGGTGTACGAAATTGTTACTCCCTTGTCCCTGTTAGTCTTGGTGATGGAAGGAGGGTAGCGCGACATTCGTTTGCGCGAGATTACTTATTGGCATTATCCCTTCGCCCGCATCCCATTTTTGCGTACAACATTTTTACTGGAAGTAAAAAGAATGGGGAGTAAAAATTTCGTGGAGGGAGTAATTTTTTCCTGCCTTGGGGAGTTCTTTTCTCGTACGAAAAGTGTACTCGGAGTAAAAATTTCGTGTTACACCGGCCGTGCTCAGTAAACAAAATAGAACACATAACTATGTGTTACAATTAACTTACGTCATCATCAAGTACGTAAAGTACAATTTGTGACGTAAAGTACTCAGAAAGAAGCACACCGCGCGGCGGTCGAGACTACGCGCATGCGCTTTCTGGCTAATAAGATTTGAGACGCCAAGACATGAAAAGATAACTCTTTTTTCCGCCATAGTCTAGTTCCGGTAGCTTCGCGAAGTGAGCTACGCGTAGTCGACTTGGTCCAATTGAGGTGTTACGCGGGGCCGGACTAGGGGGGGGTTGCGCAACCCCCCCCCCCCCCTGACTTAAGCATGTACCTCCCAAACGCTTTTTTTTATTGTGGGGGAGGGAGTGGGGGGGGGGTTGCATCTGGATCATCATGAAATCCGAGGAGAAATCGCACCTCTCACCCCCTCAAAAAAAAATCATGCTGTCGAATTTACCTTTTTCGTTCAAGGAGAGGCTTCCTTTCCCTCCAGAAACATCAAAAAACGTTCAGCTTCAAGGGGGCAACCCCCACCAAGGGGGCAAACCCCCTTGTAACCCCCACCAAGGGGCTTCGCCCCCTGGACCCCCATATGTACCCCCCCCCCTAATACGTACTTGTCTAGTCCGGCCCTGTCAGGGCCGGATCTGGGGGGGTGGGGGGTCCTGGGTTCCGGACCCCCCCCCCCCCCCCCCTGGCCATCCGATATACCTCTCAGAGAAAAGAAAAATAAATATGTGGACTTTTTAAGTTCTTCCCCCAACTCCCTTAGTTTATTTCACTAAAGTATAGTGTCATTGTTCACCATACAACATCTCTCATACCACTTCTCCTTTGTATTCCAGATGTTGTAATCATTGCTTGTTTGCTTGAATTTAAGTATTCAAAGTAAAGAGTCCTGTCAGACTTATTTACTAAGCATATATGTCTTTGGGATTATTCCACTGAACCACTATGGTAAATGAATATCTGAAGTATTTTGTTACTGTTGAAAATGTGTAATTTTGATTCCCAGTTGCAAGGAAAGACCAAACAATGACCTCACAAATGCAAAATTTTCTCTGCTTCCCCTGCACCCCACCGGGGCCTCAGCGGCCCCTGGACCGTTGCCTTCAGTTGGAACCCCCCCCCCCCCCCTCAAACGAACTTGGTCCGGCCCTGTCCGTAGCTTTTGGGTACGCGTCGCAGTGTTAGCAGTGTACGACCTCCCACAGTCCACTGGTACGGATGCCGCGAATCCAAAATTTTAATAATAAATTTTCATTTAATTAATATACTTACCCAACTCACATATAGCAATTAACTCTAGTTCAGTGCTGGTAACGCTGTACGCGTTCCCCTTGGTAACAAGGGAGACCACCCTAAAAAAGAGTGATCCATCCCATAATATCAGACCGATGCCCGGTCCAACATCCGTATGCGTGCGCATACGCCGCCATTTGTATCATTCGAACGAAGCCCAACTCATTACTTTTTTAGAACCCAATACCACCACAGCGGGGAGGCGGGAGGGTTTAAACGATGTGAGTTGGGTAAGTATATTAATTAAATGAAAATTTATTATTAAAATTTTGGATTAAATTACATATTATTACCCAACTCACATATAGCAGATTGCTACTATAGGTGGTGGGTACATAGCGAAATTATGATATTAGAACCTGTCCTGCGACTACCATAAAAGGTAACGCGGAACTGCCGTCCTGTATCAAGACGTCTCTGAGGTAGAAGTTAATAAAAACCTCCTCAGACCGCCAGTAAGCCGACTCCAGAACTTCAGCCCAAAACAAGGCCCGACCTGAGGACTGCCAAAGAGAAGGCCCATGCCCTTGCCTCATACGTTCTAGCTATAGTGAAAGGCAAAACTGCCCTAACATCTCCAGACTGTGTTTGTCAACAGGTAAACCCCCGTGTGATCAACATGGAGACTCACTTGGTTAAAGTCCCTTTCGCAATATCCTTACACCCGCTGTGTTAAGTGATATCATAAAACCTTCCGACTTTCTGACCAATGCCAAGTCCGTGACAGGTACCTTCTGAGCGTCCTCACGGGACAGACAACCACATCAAGCTCCCCAGGAGCAAGAAACCAGTGTAGCAGTCCATCTAGGTAAAGTTGACTACCAAACGTCATACCTCTACCAGAGTAGATAGACCTACTTCCCTCCTAAAATCAGTGTTTAACGTCGTTTTCAACCGTTCAAGGTTAAATCACGACGGAGAAGAAGATAAAGCAAAAGCCCTTTGATTCAATGATCTAACAAGATCCGTGAAAGTCAGAAAAATCTTTGAAACTCAAAAAGTTAAACTGGCTAAACGTGACTCAAAAGAAGCCAACTTCTTGCTTCAAGAATTGAAAAGCAAATGGAAGCTGGTTGACCCCATTTATCGCTTAAATGCCGAGGTTAAATCACGACAGAGAAGAAAGATAAGGCAAGCGACCTTTAGATACAAAGAACTAACAAGCTCCGTGCGAGTCAGAAAAATCTTCGAAAACCGAAAAGTTTAATTGGCTAAACGTAACTCTAAAGAAGCCAAACTCTTACCACATGAATTGAAAGCGTAATTTGAAGCTTGTTTCCCCATTTTCCGCTTAACTGCCGGAAAACTTAAAAGAAACCCACAAGTCATAGATCGATCTTTCTTAAAAAGGCTGTCTTTATTCAAAATAGCCAGAAAGCACGCTTACTCCCACTTCTCGCAGCAGCTACTAGAGTAAGCTTGGCCGTTTCCCGTGTTAAACAGTCAGGCTAGCCGTTAAAAAGGGTTAAAGCAAAGCTGCACCGAGCTGTACCAATGTGACAAAAATCCCATAAAGTCTTAGAATAAGACATGGAAGACAAAAGGGAAACCCAAAAAGGAAGGTGGATAGCCACCTGCAATACACGGAACGACGAGGAGTTCTTTCCGTCAGAAAATAAGCACTTTGAACCACGCCAGTCAAGTGGCAAGTGAACAAAACACAAACAAAAAAAACACAAAAAAACCTATAAAGACTCTGAACCAAATCCAGAGTTGAGGCGGAAGCCCCTGAGTAACTCAAGGATACCCCTACAGAAGACATCCGTGCAATTCGAATGTGAGAAAGCAAAAAAAGCCCTCTTGCCAGCCTTAAGAGGTCTGGACACCAAGACTGCAAAGACCCGTCCGTGCGACCGAAAGGGTCGCCGAACAGCTCTATAAAAGAGCCCTGTGAAAGCGAGGGTGTCAAGCCAAAGCTAAAATAGACAACAGCCAGCCTGAAGCTTTTTGTTTGGAAACAAAAAACCGCCAAGGCCTGCCTAACGCTTTCCCTTTTACCATGAGCTTCTCTTAGAAGGAAAAACCCCGCGTGCATAGCAGCGGATTCAAAGAGATAACTTTCAAACGAGAAAGAGATTAAAGTCACGCCAAAAGAACAAAACTTTAAAGGCAGAGGCTTACTCCTAGGTAAAAGACGGCAAAGCAACATCCTTTGTGTCTGCGTCCTGTAGGACCACAAAGATAGCCATTCAGAACGTAACCGCCCAGGCGAGAGAAAATAAAAACAAGTACAAAAGAGCCCATCAAAAAGAAAAGATGAGACAATCTACCCGAGCTAGGAGATCTTGATCTTACAGACAGTTTCTCCTTGCTATCAAAAACCCGATGGATGTTTGCCAAACCCGAGGGCGGTTCCGTAGAACGCAAAAAGAGAACCTAAGTTCTTAGGCTTGGAGTTAACCGAAGCCTACAGAAAGAGCTCCGTGAGTGACACGCTACTTGAGCGTGCAACACAAGCCAAAGCACCCTCGCCGCAGGTATAAAGTCAAGCGTTGTCCACCAAGGAAGAGCCAAGTGGTGACAAAGAAGACTCGCTTGTGAAAACTTCCACAAGTACAAAGGATCCTGACGGAGGATCTAAGGGCTTGACACTCAAAGATTCTCCTCGGAAAGCTCAAAACAACTACGAACTGCCGCGAACAGCGACACAAGTGAAGTAAGAGCCTCCCTCCTGTTCAAAAGCATTATAATGATCATCGAAATGATGAGACCCAGTCACCCATCCCGATAAGGCGAAACTTGCCAACATCGGAAAAGTTTCGAAAAAAACAAAAAAAATTCAAACGCCAGAACTCCATGACCAGATCTCCATCCACCTGTCCCATGCCAGCTGGAAGACTGGAAGGGGAAGTGGATACAGCCTGTATAACAGCAAAGGAACCGCAGTAACGGAACCGGAAGCCAAAAGCTGAAAAGTGCCGACTACCAACGCAGTGTTAACGGTAGAAGGCTGTCCCATCCTGTAACCGGAAGACGCAGCCGCAAAAGCGGAAGCGAAACCGGCCGTGGATTAGTAAACATGAGAACCAACCGGTTGTATAGAAACACACCGGAAGATTCCATAGAACCTCGACCCATTACAGCTGCGAGCGCCACTGCCCTTGCTAACTTGAAATGGAACCTGAATACAGTGCTAATCGTTAATGCGGAAGCACCTACATCTGAACAGCCGTCAAGCACAACCGTGCAATCCGGAAGCTGCCTTCCTGTTTGACTCAAATTATCCAACAAGGAACCAGCCTTACTGCTCGCTTCCTGCCCCCCGGGAGGAAGCGGAAGTCAAAACTACAAGACATATGCCATCTTCAGGGCAATGAACGACGATTCCCGGCCACGGAAGTGAACTACTGTTCCTCCGAACTCCGGAAGTCGTCGAACAAAGGCAGGGGTGGACGAGGCAAAAATATTCCTCAGCCACTCCTTCCTGTCAAGTCCTAAATGCCGTTTATCACTGCGCACATCACTGCGCTGGACACCTTGAACGGCAAGTTAAGTTGGGTGACATCCACCACCGTGGACACCTCTCCACACATCACCTTCCTACTCGGTATCAAAGTTAGGAAGGTGACCCCCCGAGAGACTCGCATGGTCAATCCAAGAATCACCCAGCCCAACAACTTCCTGCCCCCAGGGCGGAAGCTTACGTTGCCCAGCCACGAACATGCGTGCTACGTTCCTCGCGCGAACGTACACCACTTTCACCGGAGAACCCGGCTACACGTGGCCATATGCCAACTCCAGGGCAATGGACAACGATCCCCGAAAGCTGAAGAGAACATCCTGTTCCTCCGAACTTCCAGAAGTCGGAACCGGAAAGAGGTGGAGTCAGTTACGCCCTGCTCTCAACCACCCCTTCCGGTCAAAACTTAAATGCCGTTTTCCGCCGACCACGTCACTGCGCTGGACAACTTGAACGGCAAGTTAAGCTGGGTGTCGTCCATCCCATGGACGCACCCTCGTTAACCTTCCTGCTCGCCATCGTAGTCAGGTAGGTGACCCCAGAATGACACCCATGGTCAGCCCCAGAGTCACCAATAACTTAAATGCCATTTCCGTTAGCCCACGTCACTGCGCTGGACAACTAAAACGGCAAGAAAGCTGGGTCACTGGGCGAAAAGTCACGTTTTGGCACTATAACGTGGCATATAACATGAAACATGAAGTTAATCAACTGAATTTTGTGGCATTATACCTGTGCGATTCACATCAAGTTAGAAAAACTGCCGTAACGCAATAAAATCCCTGGGATTTTAGCAGGGTGCAAAACACGGTAAAACATCGAGTTTTGGTGTCTGTGTTTTGGACGTTTTCGCTACGTTAACGCACGGCGATTCACGTCGTGTTAAACGCGTTTCAGCAGTGCGCAAAACACCACAAAACCTATGGAGTTACGATACGTTTTTCTGGTTTCTAAAACTTGATGTTAGAGTGTTGTTTTGATGGATTATTCTGCGTTTTCATCAGCCTGGTGCCAAACCCTGGCCGCCTCTCGGCGAGTCTGCAGAATCAGACGATTATCGGCTTCCTCTCTCTCTCTTTCTCTCTCAGCACGGTCACACACACACACACACACACACACACACACACACACACACACACACACACACACACACATATATATATATATATATATATATATATATATATATATATAATAATATACATACACACACACAAATTGCACCGGCATACACCATACACACACACACACACACACACCGTCACACACACATTCACACCGTCACTGCACACACACATTATAACTGACATATAATGACACACAAACGGTACACACGGGCACACGCACAGGCACACACTGTGCACACACTGGGACACACAAACATACATACACACACACACACACATGCACGCGCGCGCACACACTATGGGCACACACACTCGCACACACACACACACACACACACACCTTTTTTGGTATCTCTTATTTTCTCCATAAGAGCCTTGTAAGTGCACAAGAGGAGATACAGTACGAATAGCCCGTGCGTTGAACAGAGAAAGTAGGTCATTTTAAACTGACAATTTTTGGCCAGCCAGATAAGAGTTCGTCTCTATTCCTTAGCAAACCTACGGTACCGAGCGAGTTAATCATTTTCACATGTGTTGCTGAGGCGAGCTTTGCTGGCCCTGAGAAAGCCGACTGACCACAAAGAGGTCTTTGTTCTAGTTCCCCCCCTCCCCAAAACATCCGGCCGAGAGGGTGGCTGATTGACTGGACTTTACTCTCCATGTATCTGCAGGAAGTGACTCGAGTTGGAGATTTTAGGATTTTCATTGCCCTTCCTTTTCTGATAATGTTTTAATCACATAGTTTTTGGATGCAACACATAATGTCCTTTTTACATTTAGTCAAGTTTTGACTAAATGATTTAACGTATAGGGGGGAATCGAGACGAGGGTCGTGGTGTATGTGCGTGTGTGTGTGTGTGTGTGTCTGTCTGTCTGTGTGTGTGTGTAGAGCGATTCAGACTAAACTACTGGACCGATCTTTATGAAATTTGACATGAGAGTTCCTGGGTATGAAATCCCCATACGTTTTTTTCATTTTTTCAATAAATGTCTTTGATGACGTCATATCCGGCTTTTCGTGAAAGTTGAGGCGGCACTCAGTGTCACGCTCTCATTTTTCAACCAAATTGGTTGAACTTTTGGTCAAGTAATCTTCGACGAAGGCCGGGGTTTGGTATTGCATTTCAGCTTGGTGGCTTAAAAACTAATGAGTGAGTTTAGTCATTAAAAATCTGAAAATTGTAAAAAAAAAAAAAAAAAATATAAAACGATCCAAATTTACGTTCATCTTATTGTTTATCATTGTCTGATTCCAAAAACATATAAATATGTTATATTTGGATTAAAAACAAGCTCTGAAAATTAAAAATATAAAAATTATTATCAAAATCAAATTGTCCTAATCAATTTAAAAACACCTTCATCTTATTCCTTGTCGGTTCCTGATTCCAAAAACATATAGATATGATATGTTTGGATTAAAAACACGCTCAGAAAGTTAAAACGAAGAGAGGTACAGAAAAGCGTGCTATCCTTCTCAGCGCAAGTACTACCCCGCTCTTCTTGTCAATTTCACTGCCTTTGCCGTGCGCGGTGGACTGACGATGCTACGAGTGTTGCATTGCGTTCAGTTTCATTCTGTGAGTTCGACAGCTACTTGACTAAATGTTGTATTTTCGCCTTACGCGACTTGTTACATTTAGTCAAGTTTTGACTAAATGTTTTAACATAGAGGGGGAATCGAGACGAGGGTCGTGGTGTATGTGTGTGTGTGTGTGTGTGTGTGTGTGTGTGTGTGTGTGTGAGTGTGTGTGTGTGTCTGTGTCTGTCTGTGTGTGTGTGTGTGTGGAGCGATTCAGAGTAAACTACTGGACCGATCTTTATGAAATTTGACATGAGAGTTCCTGGGTATGATATCCCCGGATGTTTTTTTTTCATTTTTTCGATAAATGTCTTTGATGACGTCATATCCGGCTTTTTGTAAAAGTTGAGGCGGCACTGTCACACCCTCATTTTTCAATCAAATTGATTGAAATTTTGGCCAAGCAATCTTCGACAAAGGCCGGACTTTGGTATTGCATTTCAGCTTGGTGGCTTAAAAATTAATTCATGACTTTGGTCGTTAAAAATCTAAAAATTGTAAAAAAACTTTTTTTTTTATAAAATGATCCAAATTTACGTTCATCTTATTCTTCATCATTTTCTGACTCCGAAAACATATAAATATGTTGTATTTGGATTAAAAACAAGCTCTGAAAATTAAAAAAATTAAAATTATGATCAAAGTTAAATTTTCGAAATCAATTTAAAAACACTTTCATCTCATTCCTTGTCGGTTCCTGATTCCAAAAACATATAGATATGACATGTTTGGATTAAAAACACGCTCAGAAAGTTAAAACGAAGAGAGGTACAGAAAAGCGTGCTGTCCTTCTCAGCGCAACTACTACCCCGCTCTTCTTGTCAATTTCACTGCCTTTGCCATGAGCGGTGGACTGACGATGCTACGAGTATACGGTCTTGTTGAAAAATTGCATTGCGTTCAGTTTCATTCTGTGAGTTCGACAGCTTGACTAAATGTTGTATTTTCGCCTTACGCGACTTGTTTGTTACATTTAGTCGGTCTGGTGCGTGTGGTTTGAATGCCGTCCTGATAAGTGTCTTTTAAAAACACATTCACAGTAACATCTTCGACGCAGACACAGACAGTTAATTAGGAAGGGCTCCTAATATGGACCACTTTTTGTTTCATGCTGATAACTAGCTTGTTTTCTTGCGAAGAGTTTTATTTTGTGTTTGGTAGTCCTTCTCTCAATCAATATGAGGCTTATATCGCGCGTATTCCGTGGGTACAGTTCTAAGCGCAGGGATTTAAAAAAAATAATAATTATGCAATTTATATCGCGCACATATTCAAGGCGCATGGATTTATTTATGCCGTGTGAGATGGAATTTTTTTTACACAATACATCAAGCATTCACATCGGCCAGCAGATCGCAGCCATTTCGGCGCACATCCTACTTTTCACGATCACGGCCTATCTCTCTTAGGTTAACCGTTAGGCCTAATTAGAGTGAAATAGCTTTGATAGACATTCAGCAAAAATTAAATACAGTCAAAATCACAAATGGTCCATAATAGGAGCCTGGGCGCCTAATATGGACCAGTGAAGCGGCCTTCACAAATCACTGTAAAAAGCCCCCTATACTTCAAAATAACATGATACAGCTCAGTGTACAAGTCAGACTAATTTTAATATGCTTTAGATTGATCTGTTTCGGGTTGATGAGAGCATTATTTGAAGAACACCAGGAAACTAAAGAAGCTTATCAAAAACAGAGTAAAAATAAGTGAAATTATCAACTTCCACGAAAAGAAGACTTTTTTTTTAAATCTCGAAGACTAGTTATAGGTTATTTCCAGCAAGCTTCTTAATGAATTAATGAAAATAGCTTTTAGCTTTTTTTTCTTCGATTTGTTGAAGGTGGTCCATATTAGGGGACTCGCACATACTTTGAGATTTTGCCATTATTTTTTGTTTGCAGTAGAAACTCGGGGTCAACACTGCTAAAATGTAACAAATGCGGTCTTAGCTGTCATATATATATGGTAATTTTTGTGTGATAAAAGCTTTGGCTGTGGACACTGAGAAACGAGTCCGTTTTAGGCGGCAAATTTAGAGTGAACGCTGCCAAACTGAATGAAAAAAATTACTAAAAGCCTAACGGTTTTGAGATTTGTGTTTCTGCAACTGTTTTGACATGTGCGAGTTATCCAGAGAGGTTGAATACAGCGAACAAAACTTTTTTGAGCGCTCTAGCACCGTTAGTTTTTCAGAACAGGAGGGGGTCCATAATTATTGGGAGCCGGTCCATATTAGGAGCCCTTCCCCCATATCTACGTGAAGCTACCACCGCTCGGCTTTACACACACACACTTCTAATTATTATTATTATTATTATGGGGAGCTTATATAGCGCGAACCACAACTGTGCTCTCCGCGGTTTACATATTAATTTCTGCCGTTTAAAATGTAATGTTTTACAGACAGACAGACAAACAGACTTACCTTACTTACCTATTCAGCCACAAATATAACAATATTCCACATAACAAAAATTAAAAAAATAAGCCTACAAAACCGCTCCAGTCCAACCATATTCCGCGTACACAATCTTCACTTCCATCCCCATTTTGAAACATCGCAACAGACTTCCAGATATGATTATAACACGACCATATGTGTTCTCTGGTTGCATGTTTGTTCAGTGTCTTGTCCCCACATAAAGCATATTAACTCTACCTGTCCTAAAGCAAGTTGCAGTTCTAAGAGGACGTTAAAACTAATTATCATCACACACACACACTCACACACACACACACACACGCGCGCGCGCGCACACACACACACACACACACACACACACATTTGAAAGATCCCATGTATGTTTTATGATTGTTGTTTTGGTCTGAATACAACTTTGGAATCTTACTACACTCATAGACCTATATTAATATAGGTCCCTGCTACACTCTTGTTGATTTTACATTTAAGTTGTCAGAAGTATTTTGTTCGTCGGTTCGTGTCTGGTGCGTGTGGTTTGAATGCCGCCCTGACAAATGTCTTTTAAAAACACATTCACGGTAACATCTTCGACGCAGACACAGACAGTTAGGAAGGGCTCCTAATATGGACCACTTTTTGTTTCATGCTGATAACTAGCTTGTTTTCTTGCGAAGAAGTTTTATTTTGTGTTTGGTAGTCCTTCTCTCTTAGGTTAGCCGTTAGGCCTAATTAGAGTGAAATAGCTTTGATAGACATTCAGCAAAAATTAAATACATACAAAATCACAAATGGTACATATTAGGAGCCTGGGCGCCTAATATGGACCAGTGAAGCGGCCTTCACGAATCACTGTAAAAAAAGCCCCCTATACTTCAAAATAGCATGATACAACTTAGTGTACAAGTCAGACTAATTCTTCTTCTTCTTCGTACGACGGTTGTGTCAGACTCGGAATCTGGAGGATGCCATGAACATGGACGTTCTTTCCAGGTCCTCCAGTGCTCCCCACATTTTGGTCCTCAGATCTGTTTGGTCAGGCCATGTCTGGATCAGACTAATTCAAATATGCTTTAGATTGATCTGTTTCGGGTTGATGAGAGCATTATTTGAAGAACACCAGGAAACTAAAGAAGCTTATCAAAAACAGAGTGAAAATAAGTAAAATTATCAACTTGCACGAAAAGAAGACTTTTTGTTATTTTTTTTTAAACTGATCTCGAGGGCTAGTAATAGGTTATTTCCAGCAAGCTTCTTAATGAATTAATGAAAAAAGCCTTTAGCTTCTTTTTCTTCGATTTGTTGAAGGTGGTCCATATTTTAGGGGACTCGCACATACTTTGAGATTTTGCTATTGATTTTTTGTTTGAAGTAGAAACTTGGGGTCAACACTGCTAAAATGTAACAAATGCGGTCTTAGCTGTCATAGCAAATTTTGTGTGAAAGCTTTGGCTGTGGACAGAAACGAGTCCGTTTTAGGCAGCACATTTAGAGTGAACGCTGCCAAAAGTGAAAACAAGTCGCGTAAGGCGAAAATACAATATTTAGTCAAGTAGCTGTCGAACTCACAGAATGAAACTGAACGCAATGCCATTTTACTCGTAGCATCGTCAGGCCACCGCTCATGGCAAAGGCAGTGAAATTGACAAGAAGAGCGGGGTAGTAGTTGCGCTAAGAAGGATAGCACGCTTTTCTGTACCTCTCTTTGTTTTAACTTTCTGAGCGTGTTTTTAATCCAAACATATCATATCTATATGTTTTTGGAATCAGGAACCGACAAGGAATAAGATGAAAGTGTTTTTAAATTGATTTGGACAATTTAATTTTGATAATAATTTTTATATATTTAATTTTCAGAGCTTGTTTTTAATCCGAATATAACATATTTATATGTTTTTGGAATCAGCAAATGATGGAGAATAAGATAAACGTAAATTTAGATCGTTTTATAAATTTTTATTTTTTTTTACAATTTTCCGATTTTTAATGACCAAAGTCATTAATTAATTTTTAAGCCACCACGCTGAAATGCAATACCGAAGTCCGGGCTTCGTCGAAGATTACGTGACCAAAATTTGAACCAATTTGGTTGAAAAATGAGGGCGTGACAGTGCCGCCTCAACTTTCACGAAAAGCCGGATATGACGTCATCAAAGACATTTATCAAAAAAATGAAAAAAACCTTCGGGGATATCAATCCCAGGAACTCTCATGTCAAATTTCATAAAGATCGGTCCAGTAGTTTGGTCTGAATCGCTCTACACACACAGACAGACAGACAGACAGACACACACACACACACACACACACACACACACACACACACACACACACACATACACCACGACCCTCGTCTCGATTCCCCCCTCTACGTTAAAATATTTAGTCAAAACTTGACTAAATATAAAAAGAGAAAAAGCCTAACAGTTTTGAGATTTGTGTTTCTGCAACTGTTTTGACATGTGCAAGTTATCCAGAGAGGGTGAATACAGCGATCACTTTGTCCGCACGTCGCTGGGCATATCAGCGCAGTTCAACGTTGCCAGAGACCAAAGAAGCGCTTTACTCAGGTCGCAGCGCGAGGCGGCTCACTGGAGGAATGTTTGAAAACTATCTGTGCTCGACTGCCAGCAGACCACAGGCACATTACACCCAATAAAGTTTGGACTTGTACTGGCAGAGAGCGAATGCAAATTCTTGTAGGCATACACAGACGCAACATATACAGACAATAACACCCACAACACTTCAACAGCATATGAAAGGAATAAAAATAAATCCGCAAATCGCGCACAATACACCAGTTAGAAAAACAAGGAGTACCAAAGCGGCGTGCAGAAACTAAACTGACTCGGAGACTGAGAAGAAACATTTATCACACGATGTGGATAGCAAACATTAAAATAAAACAGATAAGTCAAGCAAAAAATAAACACAAATATCGAAAACACAATAAACAAAGGTAAAGAAAACAAGTCGCGTAAGGCGAAAATACAATATTTAGTCAAGTAGCTGTCGAACTCACAGAATGAAACTGAACGCAACGCAACGCAGCAAGACCGTATACTCGTAGCATCGTCACTCCACCGCCCGTGGCAAAGGCAGTGCACGTGGAATGGACAAGAAGAGCGGGGTATTCGTTGCGCTGAGAAGGATAGCACGCTTTTCTGTACCTCTCTTCGTTTTAACTTTCTGAGCGTGTTTTTAATCCAAACATATCATATCTATATATTTTTGGAATCAGGAACCGACAAGGAATAAGATGAAAGTGTTTTTAAATTGATTTCGGGGAAAAAAATTTGATAATAATTTTTATATATTTAATTTTCAGAGCTTGTTTTTAATCCGAATATAACATATTTATATGTTTTTGGAATCAGCAAATAATGGAGAATAAGATAAACGTAAATTTGGATCGTTTTATAAATTTTTATTTTTTTTTACAATTTTCAGATTTTTAATGACCAAAGTCATTAATTAATTTTTAAGCCACCAAGCTGAAATGCAATACCGAACCCCGGGCTTCGTCGAAGAGTACTTGACGAAAATTTCAACCAATTTGGTTGAAAAATGAGGGCGTGACAGTGCCGCCTCAACTTTCACGAAAAGCCGGATATGACGTCATCAAAGACATTTATCAAAAAAATGAAAAAAACGTTCGGGGATTTCATACCCAGGAACTCTCATGTCAAATTTCATAAAGATCGGTCCAGTAGTTTAGTCTGAATCGCTCTACACACACACACAGACAGACGCACATACACCATACCCTCGTTTCGATTCCCCCTCGATGTTAAAATATTTAGTCAAAACTTGACTAAATATAACAAAAAGAGATGCTTGCCGACAGTCAGTGTGTGAGTGCGTGGTTTGTGCGTCAGCGGGGGGTGTGTGTGTGTGTGTGTGTGTGTGTGCGCGCGTGCATGCGTGCGTAGCGGCTACGTTCTTGCGTGTGTGCGTTCGAATGAGAAAGACTGAAGAGAGAGAGAGGATTGAAGAATGAGGTCACGCTCTCTGTCACATGAATACATATACACACACTGAAGGCTACCTCGGACACGAACACTTGCCAACAACTGTGGTTGGACATGCTTTTGAAATGGAATATTTTTTCGACATGATTTCTGGACATACGAATCCCGCTGTGTTGCCTACTCGGATGTTGCGAATGATGAAGGTTTTGAGTTGACTGACCTTGAGGAGGTATTGCATCAGGCGTTTATCGTCTCAAATTATATCCTTGCTACTTTAAAGGAGTCAACTATTGCCATTCATGGTAACTTGGATAGTCAAAGTTTTTATTTGTTTGATCATCAGTTCCCATCAAAGAAACAGAAATGGTAACCATTCTTCAAATGGCGCTGCAGTTTTGATGTCATCAAGTTAATTCCTTTGCAGAATTGATTGATTTTCTCAAAAGCCATTATCAATGTGTTTATCAATTAACACCTGTTCATTTCTGTCCAACTGCAATGCAAACTCAATGTGGAGGAAACAAGGATTCATTACAAACAAGTCATCCCTGTACATCAACAGATTTATGTACCTCAATCAATACTGCTAGTATGAGTGACAGGAATCTAAAAGAAAAAACAACCAAACGCAAATGTACTACTACTTCAACGACTCGTTTGAATGTAAAACAGAAATGTAACACTATCTGTGACAATGACGGTTCTACGACTCGTTTGAATGACGGTATAGATCGAACCTTAACCCACAACTACGAAAATTTGTGTCAGACTTTTTTGAACAGGAAAATATGCCTCTGTTCAACAGTAACCAAAACATGGAAGATGTTTTTGAAACTTTACAGAAATGTAACACTAGCCTATCTGTGACAATGTTGCTTTTGAATTGAACCCACATTTGTTGAACAGGAGAGAATGTTCCTGTTCAACAGTGCCCAAAACACTGAATCTGACGTTTTTGAATCTTTTCTGTCATCTAACTGAATCTGACGTTTTTGAATCTTTTCTGTCATCTAACCCAATTGCTCATGACTTCATCGATCTTGAACATGCCTACTTTTCAAAGAAAGACAGACAAAAGCGAAATCTGCATGTTAGCCATCTGCCTGAAATGGTCAATGCACTTTTGTAAAATTGTCACATCTGTTATGCACTTTTGTGAAATGGTCAGTGCTGTTGTGCACTTATGCAAAACTTGGTGCTGTGCTGTTAACATTTGAACAAAATGCATTTTGTTCAAATGTTTAGTGCAACTTGCTACTATATAATCGCTGTATGCGCTTTGTGGTAATAATGCACTGTTGTGAAAAGTTTGCGCTAAATGTTGGCACTATGCATCATTGTTGGAGCACCCTCCTGTAGTAGATGCACCATGCATAAAAATGTACTTATGTGAAATGTTTCGTGTAAATTATTGTCACAATAATGTTTTGTGCGCCCCCATGTATGTGTTCTGTGCTAATAATGCACGGTTGTGAAATGTCCGTACACATTTTGTGGCACTATGTAATTCAGTGTTAGTGCATCCTCGTGCGGATGCTTCGTGCTAAAATTGCACTTCCATTAAAATATTGTACGCTCATGTCAACTGGTACTATATTTTCAATTGTTTCTCTGTCAATTTCAGATGTTTGTTTCCAATTACTTCAGTATCTCCCTGTTGCAATTCCAGGTGATTCATTATGCATGTGCCAATCAGTTTGAGGTGTTTAATTCTGATTCCTGTATTTACAGTGTAAAATTAAAACTATTGTTTTCAAACATTCCTAGGACACCTGGTAATGGTTCTGTGTTTTTTTGTAATTTGTATTTTGTTTTTCTGCAATAAATATTTGAAATGGATCTGAGACTGACTTACTACTTTTAGCACTTTTTTTCACCACATTCCCACGTACAGATATTGCAATATCAACTCTGCTTCCTTTCTACCTGTTTCAAACAAGCTCTATTTTTTAATTAAAAAGTTTTTTTTTTCTTGTGGCTGTTTGATCAATTATGGCAAGCATTGACTGAAATAAACAATTTATATAGGCCTATATCCAGCACAACATGCAATTCATTAACTTTTGACCCTAACCTTTAACACTTCCCAAAATAAATCTTTGGTGGACATTGCATCGACGCTGTTCATTTTGAATGAACATTTTTCTTGTTAGATCAGTGGTCTATGCCGGCGCATAGTTGTGTATTGACTGGATCAATCGCCAACTCGCTGCGCTCGCGGTAAGTGCTGACAACCGGAAGAAAGCTGCATTCCGAAAAAAGTCACTTCCGTTTCGCCATTTTTCGATGATGCCAGAGAAGTGAACCATGATTTCAAGATGCCCGGTGCAAATTGTTGTATGCCTGGATGCAGCGTGAGCTCACTAAGATCTTCAACGCTTATAACTTTCCATGGTATACCAAACGGAAAAGCGGATGCCGAATGGAGAGCTGCTCTTCCACAAAATCAACCGTGCTGACAAGCTTTTCAACCCGAAGAATGCGAGGATGTTCCCGACATTTCAAAGAAACATGCTTCAAATACGGTACGTAAAAAAACTAGTAATATAGCGAAAATAAGCTTTCATCTGATTGTCTGTGCTGTGTTGTTTTGCTTGTAATGCTTCAAGTGACGAAGCTCTAGTAGTATCAATCAATCAGTATGAGGCTTAGTACTTGTAGTAACTAGTACTTTTACAGCTCGCAGACAAAAAATAACACAATCGTATTCTGAATCATACATTGACAAAGGCGTAATTCTGAGCTATAATTATTAGGTAATGGGGAAAAACCACTCTTTGTTCTTGTGATAATGTGTTTTTGAATATATTCTAGTAAACTTCTGGGTTAGAACTTAGATTTCTTTTGTTGTTTTACTCGGTCACTGAGTCAGTCTTGTTCATTCTTGACAGATTTGCAGTAGTGTGTTTTACTAATTCTTGTTTCTATTTCAATAGATCTAAATGTATAGGTCTGTTTAGTTAATTTAACTTATAATTTCGACTCAGCATTTTGAACATTTTCTTTGCATGTTTTTTTGCTGGGCCTACAGGCAAGCGAGCACTCATTCCAGGAAGTCTGCCAACCAACCATGTGCTACAGAAGTCAGTAGAAATGTTAGGCGCGTTTGATCGATCTGCGCGATCGCGCTGCGCGTTTGGTGGATCGATCAAACGCGCACACATCGATCGATGTGTGCGCGTTTGATCGATACAAAG
Organism: Littorina saxatilis; assembly: GCF_037325665.1. Lineage (NCBI taxonomy): Eukaryota > Metazoa > Mollusca > Gastropoda > Littorinimorpha > Littorinidae > Littorina > Littorina saxatilis. The sequence continues at coordinate 2,294,749 of NC_090251.1, forward strand.
AATACAAGAATCGTTAAAACGCGCAGCTCTTATATACTTGCGCATTTGGACGATCCGTCTCACAAATCACCATCGTACTACGCACACACACGTCTGCTGGCAATGACCGGAAGTTATGACCGGAAATAGGTCTTTCTCTTTCTCTCTCTCTCTCTGTCGATGAACCCATATATACTTTAGCTACTGTCAGTATGTTTGTCCCTGTCCCTGTATCTCTTTCTCTCTCTTCCTTGGCCCGCGTGCGTCTCTCTCTCTCTCTCTCTCTCTCTCTCTCTCTCTCTCTCTCTCTCTCTCTCTCTCTCTCTCTCTCTCTCTGTCTCTCTCTCTCTCTCTCTCTCTCTCTCTCTCTCTCTTTCTGTCTCTCTCTCTCTCATTTAGGCAGTCATCGTGCGCACTTGGTCTTGTGCTTGCCGTGTACACACGGGGGTGTTCGGACACCGAGGTGCGAGTCTGCACACAAAGTTGACTCGGAGAAATAAATCTCTCGCCGAACGTGGGGACGAACTCACGCTGACAGCGACCAACTGGATACAAATCCAGCGCGCTACCGACTGACTGAGCTACATCCCCGCCCGTGTGTGTGTGTTTGTGTGTGTAAGGTTGTGCATGTGTGTGTATGTGCGCGGGTGTGTATGTGTATGTGTCTGGGTGTATGTAAGTGCATGTGTGCAGTGTGTGTGTGTGTGTGTGTGTGTGTTTGTCTCTTAGGTGGTTCACAATCGTATTGAACTTTTCGCTTGACATCAAGATTGATTTGGGACACATGGCTGATGCATATATCTGCCTCCACTTGCCGCAGTGTGTGCCTAAACCTCTCCATCATGTATGAGTTAAACGAATGAAGAGAGACTGAAGCAATAAAACTAACTTGAGCCTATGTGAATAGAGCTCAGCAGTAATAAAAAAAAAAAGAAAAAATAGCTGAATTGTAATCAAAAACGTTGTCGGGGTATATTTCGGAACATTCCTGTATTTGAAACTTTTCACTTCCGGCGTGCGACGTTTGTGTGTGGTAGGGACTTACTTTGTGACAGATCGTCCAAATGCGCAAGTATAAGAGCTGCGCGTTTTAACGATTCTTGTATTGTATTCTTTGCATCGATCAAACGCGCACACATCGATCGATGTGTGCGCGTTTGATCGATCCACCAAACGCGCAGTGCGATCGCGCAGATCGATCAAACGCGCCTAACAGAAACACCAAAGACTCCAGCCAGGAAACCCCCAGTGAGTAAAAATTGCTGTTATTTGCCCAGTATAGTATGCTATTAGTGATACTGATAGTGATAATATGCTACTTGTAACTCTTTTGTGAGTACCGGTACATGTATACTGGGTGTTTTCTCAGTTTCTGTCCGCTGTCAGTGTGAGATTTATAGTTATATATTATAACCTGTTTTTCTAGTTTCATGGTTTAGCCACGACTCACTTTGAATGAGGGTCATCTGCCAGGCATTTAGCTGATTATCTGATAAGTGATATTTTTTAATTTGCTATTTATAAATTACAGTTACAGTAAACTAACACTGTCGCACAAAGTATGTGACTTTAAAAAAAGATTTGTTTGAAATCATGTGAGCTCTGTCCACTAGATGATGGAGAAGGGAATTTTTCCAGTTGAGTCTGCAACATGGATTTTTTCTCTCTCGGATAACAAATAGTACAGTATGGTAGGAAAAATTTAGGGTTGGTGTGGCGATAACTTCTTCTTCTGCGTTCGTGGGCTGAAACTCCCATGTACACTCGTGTTTTTACGTGTATGACCGTTTTTACCCCGCCATTTAGGCAGCCACACGCCGCTTTCGGAGGAAGCATGGTGGGTATTTTCGTGTTTCCATAACCCACCAAACTCTGACATGGATTACAGGATCTTTTCCGTGCGCACTTGGTCTTGTGGTTGCGTGTACAGTAGTACCTGCCATATCCGGTCACCCATTAGTCATTGCAAAGGTGACCGCAAATATCAGGTGGCCGTTCATTACAGGCCCCCTCCTCCTCCAAAAAAAAAACCAAAACACGATCAAGTTTTCATGAAGAAAAGAAAGCGATCATCCACGAGCCGCCGATTCATTGTCTCTGTTAGTTTTGCTTTCGTTTATACATCTTAATTATTTGCGTGTTTAACTCGATCGTCCTGGCTAAGCTATTGTTTCGTATGTTTCTATGTGTGTTGTTTGGATTATTATATATGTATTTGAGTGTCAGATAAACAAGTGTTTCAAACTCACATCAGCTGTGATCGATCCGGAAGTGACTGCCGTAAATGTACATGTATGCGCATGTCTGTATTTACAGTTTGCGCATGCGTAAGTATTCATGTCGTCTGCTCGTGCTGTGCCGTCTGTGCACACAACACACACACACACACACACACACACACACACACACCACAGGCGCTCACCCGCGAAAGTGACAAGTGGCCGTTAAGTGGCCGCTCCTGTCGAGTAAGAGGGGCACCTTAGGGCAAAAATCAGTGACCGTTGACCGCGTCAGACAGGTTAACGGCCATTAAGAGTCAATTATAGAAGGAAAACTCATTAGTCATGGGAAAGCTGGCCGCTCCGGGTAGGTTCACGCCCACGAAAGGGCCGGAAATGGAAGGGACTACTGTACACACGAAGGGGGATAAGTCACTAGCAGGTCTGCACACAAGTTGACCTGGGAGATCGGAAAAATCTCCACTCTTAACCCACCAGGCGGCCGCGGCCGGGATTCGAACCCTCGACCTTCCGATTACGAGGCCGACGTCTTACCACCCCGCCACAGCGCCCGTCGTGTGGCGATAACAATAAAGATATGTCATAGTGACTTGACTAATTGATTTGAATTCTGCTGCAGGTCAGTCGCCCCCCACCTCCTGGTTGCCTACTACAACTTCGAGGAAATACGACAGGACACCCTTCAGCTTGCTGCACCATGGTGTCTCTTGGAGAACAGCAAGGAACAGATACAGGGAATAACCGAAGCCAGCCAAGTGAAACTGTTGTCCTCTACGTTATGATTACGCACTCCAGCAGACATCAACTTGTGGTCGACGTGCGTGGGTTTTGCTCAAAATACGTAAGTATTCGTCAGTGTTTGGCTTCTCGAATTAAGTTTCAACTTAATCTCTGTCTCGAACCACAGGCGGAAGGTATCGTTCACTGGACCACTACTTACATAGAAAGACTATACTGAACGAATCGTCGGTAAGCTTACCACACTGTCATACTGTCATACTCATAGTGATATCACTGATACATTTGTACAGGTAAACATGGCTGTTTGCTGAAAAAATCGTTGTGAAAAATTGTAATGTCTCTGAAGTTTGACTCAGTCCGTCATTCATTTTGATGGGAAGTCAACCCTTGGTGAGGCTAATACTAATATTGTTTTGATCTGTATTCTGCCAGTGCCATTGCCAACTGCCATGGTTGTTCTTGTGGAGTTCTAGAACAAGCTCTGGTTTGAATGACCAGCTAAAATTAATGCTAATAGTAAATAAGTACATTATTTTTGCATTAGCGGGGTATACAAAATATTTTATTAAAAAAATACTGCATGGTTTTGCTTGATCAAATCATTTATCAGCTAACAATATGCTTTTATTTCAGTTGGACCTGACTTGAGCATGGTTCCGTTGTCTCCGCAACAACAGCTTGATTGAGATACAGGCATGTCCAGTTTTCAGCAAGTGCAGGCTGAGTGTGAAGATCTGATTGCTGATCTAGACACAACATAAGCTGCTTGACACTATTCCAAGGTAAGCGAGAAGCTTTGAAAATAGTTACTTTAATTCAGTAATGCGTAATTATGTATGCAATACTCCTGCTGGTGAGTTCACTACAAACAGGTACTACATTAGAACTAGAAGAATAGGTTCCACAAGAACATTTCTGACTGTTGATGCCACTAAAACTCTCGTTACATCCTGCATTCTGTGTAGATTAGATTACAGCAAATCCCTTCTCCTAGGCTGCCCTGACTCCACTCTCCAACCCTTGCAAAAAGTACAACACTCTGCAGCACTCCTCTCATGAAAGAACTTCACTGGCTTCCTGTGTCTCAACGTATTAGGTATAAAGCTGCCTGCTTCTGCTACAAGATCATCTCTCATTCTCTGAATCGGCACCTGCCTATCTTTCGTAACTGGTCTCCCTCTACACTCCCTCTCGCACCCTTCATTCTTCTGCTGATGCTCGACTTCTCCGTCAAGGTTGCTTTAAACGCAAGGCTCATGGCTTCCGCACGTTTTCATATCATGGCCCTCAGTTATGGAATTCACTCCCCTTTCTATTACGTCACTCTCCATACATGATTTCATCTTTTAAGTCCAATTTGAAAACTCACTTGTTCCAACAACATTACGGATAGTTCCTTAGGCCAAACAAAAAAATAGTCTGTTTACGGTAACATCGGCCCAAAAAATAGGGTCGGTAGGTCGGGATTTTTTTTTCTCCAAAAAACATCAAATTATTTTGCCAAAAAACATTGACAAACTTTGTTTTAAAATTTTGATTTTTTTTCTTTTTTTCCCAAATGCCAAAAAAAAGTCTAGGGTCGCGCAAAAAAATAGGGTCGGTCGGGATACCGTAAACAGACTTCTTTTTTTTTTGGCCTTGGCATAGAGTCTGGGGATGTGAGATGTGCATGATGTGTTGTTTGAATCTGACAGTGATTGTATGAATTTTTTATACACGTATTGTTGTCACGCGCTTTGAACTTCTGATAAGGCGCTTTATAAATGCCCGTTATTATTATTATTATTATTATTATTATAAGTAGATACACACTTGTAAACTTATGTTAGTTTTCACACGTGAGCATGAAGTGCCTTTATGAGGAATGTATAGTGGCTTGCAATATTGAATTTGAGGGATGTTTGCAGTTATATAATATATTAGCACAGCTCAGTTTTCTACAGGGTTCCGTGAGAACAGTGAAATTCTCCTTTGAGGACTGAAAAATATCTTGGATAATTGGTCTTAATTGGGGGGGGGGGGGGGGGGGGGGGGGGAGATTTAAAACATAAACATGTACATTCACATGTGTTTTTCATTTTCACTGTGTAAAGGTAGGGAGGTCCTTCTCTACTTGTTTCTTTGTTTTCCCATTGACATATATTTTTGTTCTTGTCTATATTTTTTACATAGGTGCTGTCCTCATCCCCAGCCGACTGTTTCCGCTGAAGCCGTGAAGGATGCTTCTTCATGTAGGCGTGGACATCTTTTTCGTCGCCGTGCAAGGCTTCCAGTTCCAGTACCATATAATTTTGTGAATACTCTGGGGACCTGTCATCAACTTTGGAAGGACGCTTTATTTTAACACTTTGTACCCCATCTATGTTGACCAAGATTTTTTAAGCCGAGACCAGCTGTGCTGCAGCAGGTCACTCAGAATTGTAGAAACTGTATCAACAGGCTAGAATCCTGGCGTTAGATCAACGTTACAGGAAGCGACTGAAGCTAACAGTCTAAGCAGGATGCGGATATGTGCCGAATGATAACAGATGCAATGTACATAGTGACTGTGTGTACCTGGGAGACAAGGAGTTAAGACCACATCTGAACTGAGGATTTAGTCTCTCCATAATCAAACGCTGAAGAAGATTTCAGAATGAACTTTGTTAGATAAATTATGGTTGTTATGATCGTCACATTTTATGTCCCCCCCTTCCCCCCTTTTCAAACTTCCCCGCTTTTCAGACCTTACATTTTTGGATTTTCTGTTCACAACCTGTTGTACATTTACCTACATATTAAGCAGATTTCCTCCTTTTTAAGACCAGCTTATTTTTTTATTCTTGGAGGCCTGAAAAGGGGGTTTGGAAGGACACTGTATTTGTTTGTTCGAAATTCAGAATTCAAATAATTCTTCATCAACGAGTTATTACTGGCTCACCATAGCAGTTAGGCCAGTCTTACTAACTCTTACTTTTATTAATGTGCCGTGATGCAAAGACGTTGAGCAGTTTTCAGATGTTTATGAATCTAGGGCTTTCAAAATTTACTGACATACAATACAATAACTTCATTAATCTCTAAAAGAGAAATTGCATTGCTGAGCTTTTGTGTCCGTAATAATAACATACATAAAACATTCAAAAATAAACATTTGTTCTTTGTCATTCATACATTCTTGTGTTCTTATACATTTCTTCATGTTGGACTCCATGACTCCATGACATCCAAACATGAAGTTCAGTTACCCCTTTTTGAGTCACTTGAGAAAAAGTGACTCTATGTAATCGGTCAGTGTTAGTCTGTCCGGCCGGCCGTCCGGCCGGCCGTCCGTAGACACCACCTTAACGTTGGACTTTTCTCGGAAACTATCAAAGCGATCGGGCTCATATTTTGTTTAGTCGTGACCTCCAATGACCTCTACACTTTAACGATGGTTTCGTTGACCTTTTACCTTTTTCAAGGTCACAGGTCAGCGTCAAAGGAAAAATTAGACATTTTATATCTTTGACAAAGTTCATCGGATGTGATTGAAACTTTGTAGGATTATTCTTTACATCAAAGTATTTACATCTGTAGCCTTTTACGAACGTTATCAGAAAAACAAGGGAGATAACTAGCCTTTTCTGTTCGGCAACACACAACTTAACGTTGGGCTTTTCTCGGAAACTATAAAAGTGACCGGGCTCAAATTTTATGTGAACGTGACTCCCAGTGACCTCTACACTTTGACGTCTGCTTTGGTGACCTTTGACCTTTTTCAAGGTCACAGGTATGCTTCAGGTATGCATTGTGTTGTGAATAGCAATTTCTTCCTGTCCATCTGATGCCTCATATAATATTCAGAACTGCGAAAGTGACTCGATCGAGCGTTTGCTCTTCTTGTTAACTTTGAAGGTCACATTGTGGGCGAATTTTTAGCAAAAAGTTGGAACATGGTATGACTGTTCTTACTCACAAGGGAAGTGATTTTGTTATTTACTGATTTTCATTTTGTGTGGCCTTCTTTCACCCATTTAATCATTCATAAATGTTCATACCCAAGGGAAGTAATTCACATATATCTATGGCCAATGTTTTCACAGGGCATCTATAGTGTGGATGAACACTGTCTCCACTCAAAATAGTCCTTTGCTATTGTACATTGTGAATCAGCATTTTTGTTTTTTTCCTGTTTGAATAAAGTGCAATCATTTTACAACCAAAGTGTTAATGTTAAAGATGTTTACATAATGTGTGAAGGATGATGCATTTGAAAACTAATATTGTTAAATGTAAATTGACCTGTGACAAGTCAGCATAGTGCAATATCCAAGCATGAAACCCGCACACAATTCCCAAACAACATGCTTTCTTTTCCACAAAATTCCATCCAGTGGAAAACAATTATGTGAACGTCATAACATGGTGTTTTTTTAAATTAATAATCAAGCCTTACACCAACTAAAATGGTGTTAATAGGCATTTGAGCAAGCTTTAACACCAACATAACATGGAGTTAATAGGCATTTGAGCAAGCTTTAACACCAACATAACATGGGGTTTTGCATGTTATACCAGCAATAACATGATGTTAATCACATTACAAGCAAGCTGTAACACCACCAAAACAAGCAGTTTTGCAAGTTAAGTCTACGATAACATGATGTTAATCACATTACAAGCAAGCTGTAACACCACCAAAACAAGCAGTTTTGCAAGTTAAGTCTACGATAACATGATGTTAATCACATTACAAGCAAGCTGTAACACCACCAAAACAAGCAGTTTTGCAAGTTAAGTCTACGATAACATGATGTTACTTGGCGTTAAACCAAAGCTTTAATGCCATCAAAACTTGGAATTTTTGCATGTTACAGACATGCTGTAACATGGTTTAACATGATGTTTTGACCGTCGCAAAACGCGCTGAAATTCCAGGCAATTTCGCTGCGATAACTTCAACAAAATCCAATCAAAATCTGGCGTTGTCGTGAACACCAAAATGTGATAAACCCATTGAAACTTGAAGTTTTGTTGGGATTTTGAGTAGTTTTGTAAGATACAAAACGCCACTTTTCGCCCAGTGAGAGTTATTTTAAAACATGGTGTATTGCAGCGGCAAATCTTGGGGCGGGCAGAGTTATTTTAAAACATGGTGTACTGCAGCGTCAAGCTTTGGGGCGGGCAGAGTTATTTTAAAACATGGTGTATTGCAACGTCAAACCTTGGGGCGGGCAGAGTTATTTTAAAACATGGTGTACTGCAGCGTCAAGCTTTAGGGCGGGCAGAGTTATTTTAAAACATGGTGTACTGCAGCGTCAAACCTTGGGGCGGGCAGAGTTATTTTAAAACATGGTGTTCTGCAGCGTCAAACCTTGGGGCGGGCAGAGTTATTTTAAAACATGGTGTACTGCAGCGTCAAACCTTGGGGCGGGCAGAGTTATTTTAAAACATGGTGTACTGCAGCGTCAAGCTTTGGGGCGGGCAGAGTTATTTTAAAACATGGTGCATTGCAGCGTCAAGATTTGGGGCGGGCAGAGTTATTTTAAAACATGGTGTACTGCAGCGTCAAACCTTGGGGCGGGCAAAGTTATTTTAAAACATGGTGTACTGCAGCGTCAAACCTTGGGGCAGGCAGAGTTTTTCTAAAACATGGTGTACTGCAGCGTCAAACCTTGGGGCGGGCAGAGTTATTTTAAAACATGGTGTATTGCAGCGTCAAACCTTGGGGCGGGCAGAGTTATTTTAAAACATGGTGTACTGCAGCGTCAAACCTTGGGGCGGGCAGAGTTATTTTAGAATATGGTGTACTGCAGCGTCAAACCTTGGGGCGGGCAGAGTTATTTTAAAACATGGTGTATTGCAACGTCAAACCTTGGGGCGGGCAGAGTTATTTTAGAATATGGTGTACTGCAGCGTCAAGCGTAGGGTCAGACAGAGTTATTTTAAAACATGGTGTATTTTCAGCCACAAGCTTCGGTTGGGAGAGAGTTATGTTAACGCC
>NC_090251.1:2303873-2473873 GCF_037325665.1 Littorina saxatilis
TGTACCTTTATTACCCGCAGGACGTCACACTCATAACATTTCTTGAAGAAAACATCGGCCGTGCATTACATCTTATGTACGCATTATTAGAGGAACTGCTGCTCAATAAGACGCCACACATAAAGGAAGATGCACTGCGCACTTTTGGCTCGTTAATGACAAGTTCGACCGTACGCACTCTGGAACGCCTGTTCTTCACGGCTCAGAGTCGACGTGAAGAATTTTTGATCGAAGCACAACGAGTACAAAAAGATACTTCAATTAGAAATACTTTGAATGAACTTGAACAGACCTTTAATAATAAAGTTAATCCGACGAAACCCACACTGGAAAAATTGATCTCATCAGCTTCGTTCGAGACAGCGTTAAATATGGTGAAAGAGGTGCAGCTCGTTCGAGATCAGTTGATTCGGACGGCACATGATCTGCTCGCTCAGTCTGACGAATTCACAACAACGAAGAAGAAAATCAAAATCTTGTTAGAACGAATTACTGAACAGAATTCTAGTCAGGAGAAGGAGTTTTCACTTGGCGCTATAGAAAGAAGGCAAAAAGAATTGTCTGACGAACGCGACTTTTCCGCGAAAGTAACGAATCTCGCCCGCGATCTAGAACTAAATGCCTCTTCCCTGAAAGAACAACTCGAGGATTTACGCGATTCGTGGATTAAAAGATTTAAGGCGGCACCGGAATATACTCCATCGGATGAAATAGAACAACTCTATGCTTCCTTTTCGTCAGATCTAAATGCTTTAAAGCAATCCTCTAAGTATTATCAACACCGACAAACCTGGAATCATATCGAAACTAATGATGCACTCATGATTGGGCATTTAGGGGAGAAAGATAAGCGATTTAAGAGCACCATCGGCAAAATCGGTACTAGTATAAAACTTATAAATAACACGATCAATAAAGTTTCCGAAAGCGTAACAAACGCACACAAATCTTGCCGTTCGATGCATCAGAAACAAGTGGAACAGTGTAACAAAGAGTTTGACAGTCACGCCTTTAAGATAATAGACATCGTGGAAACGGCTTTTGAAATGCAAGCTAAAGAGCGGCAGAAGCAAGTGGAAGCACTGAGGTTGTTTTATAAATTCGTAACACACAATGCCCCCGTTCGTTTGGAACAGTTGCGCGTTTATCGTGGAAGTACAATGGACAGGCTTTCAAACAGCTCGGTAACCTACGTTATTAATGTGCTTACTTTTACTTTGGATGTTTTGAGAAAAGTGTTTCATATCCCAATCCCTTTTAATGATGTTAATGTAAAGGAAGAATTACGAGAACATGGAGCGTTTTCATTCCACCCGACCGACGTTCAACTTTTGCAGGTCTTGAATGCTGACATCGCAACTTTACTTAGCGTTTGTTACGAATGGATGGAGCACCTATCTCAGAGTCATCTGGCTACTCTCCTGCTACAATGCTCCAACGCAGAGCTAAAAGAAACGGCAGAAAAGATCGTCCGTCTTATCGAAGAGAGTCAAGAAAAATACAGCCTCTCACTCTTAAACGCTAAAAAAATCGAAGAAGTGAAACAGACGTTACGCGCATACGCGGACCGCAGGAGCGTGATTTCCTGCGATATAGAGAAATTGAAAAAGCGCTTGTCCAAACACGAGTATCGCCCTTCTTTGTTGTTATCTTCGAACATTCAGTCTGACTTGACCAATCTCCTCAAAGACAGCCAAACGCTGCTTTCCGATTCTACGGACGACAATACGTCCGACGAAATTCAAGATTTCGTAAAACTCTTAAAAGGCGATTTGGAAAGGGAAGACATATTCGAAGAATACATTCTACAGAGTGAGAAGGCGTATGTTAGAAAGGTAGAGGAAAAGGAAGACAGCGATAAGCTCCAAACCCTGTCATCTTACACTAAATGGTTGGTGTCCGCCTACAAGGGAGAGACGATGGAAGTTGGCGACATCCTGAAGAATGAGAAATTTAAGACGTTAACACAGATCCACTCTTCACAGCCCGCTATTAGCATCAACCAGCATAAATTTGCGAGTATGTTCGCCGATGTAAAAAGTGAATTGACGAGAGTCGAATGGCCTCTAACCCGACTACAAAAGGAAGCGAGGGTCATAACCGCTCGACTAACTAAGTTGAACGGCGAATCGGTAGAGCCTGTGTATGGTTCTGTATGTAAACTTATTTCAAACGTCGAGTCAACGAGGGTCCACCTTCAACAGCTCTTGTCTTCCTTTGACGGCTGCGCTTCTCGAGATTGTAAATGGTGGATAGAATATGAAAGGCTCCTAGCATTGTTGATCTCAGTACAAGATATTTGTCAATATTTTTCGAATAATCCCTCTACTTTCGATTTACAACAGTCGTACGAAGCGTCTCTTTTTAGTGACAGGGCGCCGTTCGATCCGTGCGGCTTAAAGGACGCTGTAATAGATTTTGTTGAAGCGCGCAGACGAATCGGGCAGACCGAATGGTTTTCAGAAACGTTTGACGCCCTACAAAATAATTTGTTGAAAGATATTAAAAAGAAGACTAAAAACCTGCTTCGAGATATAGAAAAACGCCAACAACAATTTACCGATCAGCGCGATCTACAACAAGAAATCGATCCCGAGTGTGGTTATATGTCTAGTTCACTAGCGTCTAAAATACAGGAAGTCTTTCAACAAACGGAAACAGACTTGGTAACTCCCATAGAAACACTGTTGGCAAAACAGACAGACAAAGTTAAAAAGGAAGTATGGGTAAAAAACGAAAAACACTTTACGTCAAAACTTAAACGAGCTGCGGAAGACGCTTGCCTCGAATTACGAGAAAAAAATAAAAATGCGAAACAGTGGCTGTATACTGCGATAGAACAACATAATGCGGCTCTAACGAACGTCAAACGAAAAAAACACATTGAAAAGATCACTTCCAAAATCGACAGTTTAATCAACCGGCCGCCCCCGGGAGAAGGACTTTTCTTGGACCGTGTTGTACCTCTGTTATCTACTTTGAAACAGGAGTTTATATCGGAGTCGTTTTTGTCGCGAGTGTCATTGACAGAAACGATAAAATCCCTCACTGGATGGTTTAATAGATACGCCAACGCAAGTCCACCCGAACACGATCAACAAATCACTCAATTGTCTTTGACCTTGTTAAATTATGTAGCGAAGGATGTATTTTATTCCAACGTTCCAAATATTCACGTCACGACACTACGAGATAGTATCCAGTCTCGCAGCATAGCGCTTGACGAGTACTTTAAATATACAACGAACGTCTCTGAAAAGTTTTTGAGCCTCGTGGACGTACCCATTCCCGTCAAGTTGACTAAACAGGGTGAATGGACGGTGGTCGACGACTACGAACGGGCGGTCAATGTCCGTGATAAATGCACAGCTTATAAAGAAGAACACTTGTTTTCATCCAACTTAAAGTATTCTCATGAACCTTTCTACAAAACAGTTTCAGAAATGACCGATCATTTAATTCATAGGTGGACTATCGTAACGGAGCTGCTCACTTACCATCGGAGATTACATACTTTGACAAAGTATGAATTTGATTTTTGGACAACTTATTCGAAGCTTGAGACGCTGACCAAGTGCCTTTTGTCAGATCAGAACACCTGTAAAGAAATCAAGGCATCTTTACATAAAGTTAAAGATAAAGTAGATAAGCTTTCGCCCTTATTTATATCGGAACAATCGTCGCGCATCCCATTTTATGAGGCGAATAAAGTTCTGAGAACGGATGATCCTAAACAGGTGTCGCGTTTAAAACGCTTTTATGTGGAATACTTACTACCGCTGGTCGAGCAGACACAGTTAAAGTTAACAAAACTGGATGATATTTTGAAGTTTGCCGGGCAACAATTTATCATCAGAAGGCAATCCTACACGAAAAATGCTCAGTCCTCCGCGGAGGACGATCAAGAGCGAATAAACAGCTATTTAAAAACAGTTCAAAGTTTCTGTTTAAAAACGAATGACATTTTCGAGTGGTCGCCCCTAGTCTGGGATTCTGTGGTTGATGCGTACGTTGGTGATTTCAGCGTTTCTCCGCAGACACGTATCGAAGTGTCCTTTTCGGGCGTGGAAGCGGACTCTGCATTTTCAGATTTATTTCCACAGACCCGTACAGCCGTAAAGCCATGCGTCAGTTCAACCGGCGGAAAAACGCAATTGTTGGCGTGCGAAGTTTGCCCTTGCCCATTCCGATCATTTTCGGCGATATGGAGCGAATCGGTGAACCGGGCGACTGTTCCAGCTTCGTATCTTTGCGATGAAAAGTTGGAGATGCCGAGTTTACACTCCATTACGCAAGAGAAGATTAACCAGACTTTGGAAGAATTACTTTGGATAAAGAATAATGGTAAACACGACGAAATCTTTTCATCAAGTTTTATTCTCGATGAACGAATTGTAAATTTGTTATTAGTTTTGAACATTTGGTGTGACTGGCACGTACCGGCAGCGGAGACTCACTCAGAGCGGCAACCAGTCTTTGATGTGAAGCGACATGATTTGGTGGACGTGATCGAATTAGCTCTTTTTATGTTAGATAAGGCAGAGGGAGTACCAACAACGGCAGAGTCTTACATTTCGGTTACTGCCGATGCGTTGAAGTTAAAATGCCAAGCATTAAACCGAGTCATTACATCTAATACCTCTGATTTTTTATTTCTTGCGAATATTAGGAAACTGCCGATTCCCCGCAACGTTCAACATTCCAGACTTTTCAACTGGATGAAGCTTCTGATTTTCGTTGAAGCGGCCTTCGAAAGTAACCTGTCTTCCGTACTCGCGTCCTTCGAGTCGCTGGAACATCACAAAATTTCTAATGACTCTAACGCGCTTAAAGCAAAATCTCTCAATGCCTATATTCTTTATAAATTACAATCCTTATTACGAGGACCGGACTCTCGAAAATACATATTGGAAACGTGGAAAGAGTTTGGTCAGATAGGGTGTAACCTAAAAGATCATATAAAACAGACTTATCCGGCATGCTGGAATGTAGAAAGAACCACAAGCCAGTCATCGGGCGCAACCACGTACAACAACTACTACTACGGCCCGGTAGCCCCAAACTCACCGGCGTCTTTGACGCTGTTTGATCTCATTATTCTTTGTCTCAGCCTCCGGATGAAAACCATCCTATGTACGAATATAGCTAAAGAAACCTGGATAGTGTTGAACAGAACTGTTACCGATGATGCTTTCATGAAAAGACGCGACGATGCCTTTCCTCCCCTCGACTTTCCCGAATTCGCCATGCCTTACTTAAAAGAACTCTTTCAGACTTTTGACAAGGATTGTTTTTGGATGTTACAATCAAAACATCGCGGCGAAGAGACGATAGCAATCCCCCAGAAGACGATGATTATTGATATTGTTCAACTGGACGACAATCGTGTAGATATTGTGAACTGTTACGTTGACAATATTATTATCGACGAAAAGAACGCTTCTTCTTCCTCTTTGATCAATTTATCACAACTAAAAGAAGTTACGAATGAATTGTTGGTGTCCGGAGACCGCGATAAGGAGTACGCCTTAAACTCATCCATTCACGCTTACTTCCAGCAACATCGCAATCTAGATAATACGGAAGACGATGAAAATCAAGAGGAGGGTACGGGTTTTGGAACAAATGACACAGACTCTATCCTATCTTCCGAATCGCCAGATGAAACTTTTTTTTTCACGAATCGGAGGATGCTTTGCACCGAATTAACTCCGAGGAGACGAATATTAGATCCGACTCCGACGATGGAGAAGTCATTTCACCGCCTTTAGAAAGTGCAGTCAGAGACCCTCGAAGTTTGAAAACGGACAAAGATTCGGAAACAACGGACTATAGTGACTCTGAGAGTGACGAAGGTGTGCAAGAATTACTGCAGTTGATGAAAAGGTTGCTCAACAATCAATAAAAGTAAAGAGACATCCAAAAAAAAAAGCAATCAACTCACGTTAAAATGACGAACACGGAACGAATAATCTAAGGGTCTTTTTCTTCAGGCATAAAAAACCACAAAAGTACACACACACACACACACACACACAAAACAACAAATGACAAAGAAGCAAGGGAAAGGTACTCGAAGGGAAGCTAACAATAGCACAGGCAAGAAAAGGTTAGAGTTAAAATCACCCAGTAATTTTTGAGGTCTGTAGACCAAACAAAATGTTTGAGAGGGGGAACGAAAAGAGGAGACTCACGTACTCGTGCGGACACACACACACAAGGCGGAACAGTGGTGTGAAGGGAAGGTTGAGACGAATGAATGAATTAATAAATTTAATTTCTTTTGAAGAACAACAATCAATAGTTTATATTTTTTGCTGTGACGTCCAGTCCATTTTGAATTTCCCAGAAAAGTCGTTTTTCAATTCGTCTTTTCAACTTTTGCTTTTTCTTCTTCTTACGAACGCTCATCGATTTGTCGATATAAACTGTTTTGAGCTTGTGACTAAGGAGGTAGACACCCATGTCAATTACTTCATCAAAGGGTATTGTTTTGAAGTCGCGAGTCCATAGATCATACAGTATTGGGTAAAGCTTTTTGGCGGTAGTGGACGTAAAAGAACAGCCGTGTTGAGCGAGTCGAGTTTGTAACGAATTGATATGGACAAAATGCAGACTGTCAGTTTCTTTTGGCAGTGGTTCGAGGGTGTATTCAGTCAGAACAACCTGTGATGTGGGCCATATTTTCCCACCAAACACACACCTTTCCGATTCACCCCAGTCTTCCTTCATACAGGTGGTTTCGTTCACGCACAGATGAATTGTTGAATGATGCTTACAAAAGTAAACGGGAACGCTATCAAAGTCTTCTGTGTATTCTACAATATCGCACTCCTGACGATAGAGAGAACAAGGCAGCAGTGAGCCGGTGGCCATTTCCGACTCTCGAAGCGATCCAACGGAGCGCGTTCAGGTTTTGGTTGTATGTGTGTGGTTTGTTTCTGCTTATATAAGCAGCCTGCCCGTCTGATCAGTTTTTAGTTACCCATCATTTTCGCGGCTCCACACTATAGCTGTTCCTAGGCGATCTCTTCTTTTTATTCCAACACACACACACACACACACAAAAATGTCTTCACAACTGAGAAAACCCAAAGTCCTTGGTCATGTACAGAATGTTAAGCTGACTCCTCCTGTGGTGTCACCGGTAAAGAAAGAAATAAAGCCCGTAGATTCCAACGAAGATGAGCCTTTGCTGCGAGAGAACCCAAGGCGCTTTGTTGTTTTTCCCATCAAATATCACGACATCTGGAAGATGTACAAGAAGGCAGAGGCATCGTTCTGGACGGCAGAGGAGGTCGATCTCTCCAAAGACTTGCAGCACTGGGAGAAACTGAAGCCGGAGGAGCGTCACTTCATTTCTCACGTGCTGGCTTTCTTTGCTGCCAGTGATGGTATTGTCAACGAGAACTTGGTGGAGCGTTTCAGCAAAGAGGTGCAAGTGACGGAAGCCAGGTGTTTCTACGGTTTTCAGGTTGCTATGGAAAACATTCACAGTGAAATGTACAGTCTGCTCATCGACACTTATATCAAGGACCCCAAAGAGAAGGACTTCCTGTTCAATGCCGTTCAGACCATGCCATGCGTGAAGGAGAAGGCTGACTGGGCGATTAAATGGATCAACGACCAGAACGCTCCCTACGGTGAGCGAGTGGTGGCCTTCGCTGCGGTGGAAGGGATCTTCTTCTCTGGGTCTTTTGCCGCCATCTTCTGGTTGAAGAAGCGAGGAATCATGCCTGGACTCACCTTCAGCAATGAGCTCATCAGCAGAGATGAAGGTCTCCACTGTGATTTTGCCTGCCTCATGTTCAAGCACCTTTTTCGCAAGCCCTCCCAGGACCGGGTCTACGCCATTATCGAGGATGCTGTGCGGATCGAGCAGACGTTCCTGACAGAGGCTCTCCCCTGCAATCTGATTGGTATGAACAGTGAGCTGATGAAACAATACATCGAGTTTGTGGCCGACAGGTTGCTCGTGGAGCTAGGGTGTGACAAGGTGTACAACTCTGAGAATCCCTTTGATTTCATGGAACACATCTCACTAGAGGGCAAGACCAACTTCTTTGAGAAGCGAGTGGGCGAGTACCAGCGCATGGGGGTGATGGGAAATAAGAAAGAGGATAACCACACATTCACGCTTGATGCTGACTTCTGACCCGGCTGTTGATTTTGTGTGTGTGTGTGTGTATAATTACCAATCAATGAGACATTGAGAAATCACGAATTCTTGGTTTGAATTTTTAGTTTTATTATTGAGACAAGGGGGGTATATTATTAATCGATAATGATGGTGCACTCACTATTGCCTCGTGTGTTGAATGAATTAAGTGATCCAACTTGATGAAAGACGAGGTCAAGAGGTTCCTTGGCGTTCAGCAATTTTTTGTTTCTGCTTATAAGCAGCCTGTAAAATGCCCGTCTGATCGGGATCAATCATTTGTGTTTGCTGTTGAAATGAAAACCCGCGCGTCAAATAATCAAAATAATGAGAAGGTTTGAGTGTTTTATATGTGACGTTGTAATCGTAGGAACTGAAAAAGAGAAGAACGGCAAAGTTATCGGTAGATGTGGCAGTCAAGAAGAGTTCGTTTAATAGAACTTCGACGTGTTGAAACAGTATGTCTTTATATAGAGACTGCGCTTCTAACTTTGCAGGTAGAGACGAATGAAGAGGGTTTTTCGCACGAAGCTGATCAGCGTCAAATGACACGCGAAAATACTTCAAGAAAGGCCTGAGTAGAAGCGGTTGTCGGTATAAAAGTTCTCTTTGGTAGGTAATTCCTGACAAGGCGTTCTCTTTAAAAGTGGGCCTTGAAAAAATAAATGCAGTAAATAATCCGGGAAATAGTTCCGAGGTTGTCGTGATTCGGTAAACGCCACTACGCTTGAACTTAAGTAAATACGGTACAACGCGAGTGTGAAATACTTCTTTTCCTGCAATACAAAACACCAACGCAAAAACCGCTAAGCCTACGAGCACGTAACGCTGTATTTGAGCGTAGGACAGCAAATATATATAGGCCGTACTACGCTTACTTAACTCCCCCGTACTGAGAGTGGAGAGAATGTGATCTACGGGCCAGGACTTGGAGTAAAATCGTTTGGGGTAGGTAACGTCGAGATCTTGTTTAATTAAATGAGGGGGCGCGTATCTTCTATGATCATTCAGTTGAAAGTTTGTGGCGGCTTCGATGCTGGTAGAAGTTTCGCTGTCGATGACATTCACGTCGGGAGTAAAGGTCACGTTTCTGGTTTTTTTTCCACTCGTAAAATGTTTGGACATAAATTCTTCCAACGCTTGTGGTAATACTGTCTTGACTATTTCGTCGTAATTCGAATCATCAACGTTAGAGGTGGTGGGGCTGATCCACGCCGTAATCAGCGTTAACATGTAATAGTAATCGCTGTAATTAGGAGACACTAAAGGGTTGGTTAACTCGGAAACTAATCTGATTTTATCCATCAGACAGCTTACAAATCTGGGCGTAGGAATAGATTTGGGGGGTTGATACGACGTACTACTGGCTCCAGGTCGAAGAGAAATAAACTCGCTCCTAGAAAACGTCGAGCACATTTTTACCCCTTCCTTCCTGATTAAATCAAACAACCTGTTCGTATCCCCGCCATAAACAACTATATGCGAACTCAGTTCCTTGTGTTCCTCCAACGTCGTGATGGAGGGGAGTATAAAAGAAGCTACTCGCGTTTTAGCCGACATTAGGAACTCTTCTCCTTCTCCTTCTCTTCCTCCTACCCCGTTCTCTCGCTCCTCCGCAGTCTGTCTTTCTTTTTCTTCGTCGTTAGGTGCATGCTGGTCTGAAGGACGGCCGCCACTACTACTCCTCATCACGGGAGAGTCTCGGACGCCGGATACAAGCTCTACGCGATTTTTCTGTCGATGATGCGTCCTCGTTGGTTTTTTTGTAGCCACTAGATTCGTCAGAGGAACGAGATAGTTTATTATTTCGTCTTTGGCGTAATTTGCGGATAAAAGACGTTTAGTTAATTCCGCTTCTCTTTTTTGTAGACTCCGCACGACGCCGTGCAGAGAATCTTTCTGCCTACTGTCCTCCTCCGACGCGGCAGGCTTTTCTACCTTTAACACGGAAAAGGTTCTCATGTTGTTGTTTTTTCTCTCTCTGGCTACAATGGAGTTAATTTTCAAAACGTTCTTTCACGGGCGAGACGGTGGCGTCTTGATAACTTGCGAAACGGTTGGTAGTACCAGGGAAAATGTATGCCTACTCGTGCAAGGTTTTGATGATTTTTTTTATCTCGATCTGGGACCGTCTTTAGCGATTTTTCCACCGCAGTTAATGAAGACGATCAACGCAGAATTCATCAAGCGCCATACTCAAACCTTCAATCCCGTTTTGGATCTTTCTTACGTAGAGAAAAGAAGTCTTTATTATTATCAGCCCCAAAACAAGCGAATGCTGATGGTGAGCCTGAGAAATCCGCGAGACAGACGTAAGGTCGTTGATGCGACAACCGCCGTGCTGGAACGATTAGATTCGTCTCGTTCGTGGCAGCTGTACGACACGAAGCAAAGTTATCTGAACAAATTTATGACGAACCTCCAATTGAGTCCATATGTTAAAGGTGTATGCTATCACCCTTCCCGAGTGATGCGGTGTAGCAAGCAAAGTAAATTCGAGAAGGAATACACGGTAGCTGTCTCAAACTTGAAGGCCGTAATTGTCACGGAAAAAGTAGACTCTTCTGGTGCGGTGGAGGTCGTTATACCTGACGAAACGTGCTTGGTATTTGATATCGAGTGCGCAAACGTGACTCGAATTAGCTGCATGCCTCGTCCCGCATTTCACCCCATCATACAAATCTCTTGTTGTTTTGGTAAATATTTTTCAAACGAACATACTACGGATGAACGCGTCGTGTTTTGCTACGGGCGAACGGATAATATAGAAGAGGGAAGCATCCGGTGGTATCAAACCGAAACGGACATGTTGGCTGCGTTTTGTGAGTACGTAGGCGAAAAAGACCCCGATTGTGTATGTGGCTACAATTCCGATAATTTTGATTTTCCCTACCTAGAAATCAGGTGTGCAATGTTTGGGTTAAGGTCTGTCTTTTCCAATAATTTCTCTCGCTTCAAATCAGAGCGAGCATATATAGTAGGAGACGCCGAGTTTGTAAAGTGGAAAACAACGCCCGTTATGGTTATCTGTCCCGGACGATTGGTGCTCGACGCACTCAAAATTGTAAAGCTGCAAAATCATAAGTTAGACAGCTTTTCGTTGAATCGAGTGGCCAGTGAGTTTTTAGGCGAACGTAAATCAGAGGACGTGTCCTACGAGGAAATACCGAAAATATTTCTCGCCGGAGATTCTGCAGATTTGGCCAGATGCGCAAAATACTGTCTACGAGATTCTGTGCTCACCTTTAAACTCGTGCGCAAAATTGCGGCGATTGAATTCGTGAGTGAGATGAGCAGGACGGTGTACATGGAAAGAAACGCTTTAATAAACAAAGGGCAGCAGCAAAAATGTTTCTCTTCTATCTGCGGGTCCATCGTCAGAGAAAAGGAAAACTTTGTTATTCCACAGGACGTCGATAAAGAACTGGTACCTAATCTGGGGAATATCGTTCCTGGCAAAGACAACAACAACAACAACAACAAACAAAAATACAAGGGGGCGACCGTTATCTCTCCAGTCGCGGGATATCACGGGAATTTTACGGCCGTTCTAGATTTTAATTCTCTATACCCTTCTATAATGGTGGCCAAAAATCTGTGTTACACTACTTTGTTGAAGGAGCCTCCACCTAGCCACTGGAAGTGCGGCCAAGACTATTATTTTAACGAAGAAATTGGCGTGTACTTTGTATCAGCCGCCCGAGAAAAATCTCTCTTATCCAGAATTATAGAACGCAATCTCGAAAAACGAAAATCTGTGAAGCAAAAAATGGCGATGGAAGAGTGTCCCTTCACCCGCAGACTTCTTGACAGTTCTCAACTCGCTCTGAAATTGACGAATAATTCCTTTTACGGACAATTCGGAGTTGCCAAACACGGTATCATACCCTGCTTACCTATTGCGGCGACAATCACGTCTGTAGCTCGACAAATGCTAGAGAGCACGGTCAGATTTATTCAGGAGACATACACCCGTCAAAGAGGATTTCCTTGCGACGTCACGGTTCTATACGGGGACACGGACAGTGTTTTCCTTTTAATATCGGGCTGTCGTTTGACCGCCGAAGGGGCGAAGGCTTTAGCCGTACAAATTGCGGAAGAGACGACCGCTCTCTTGTTTCAAAAGCCCATCAAACTCGACTTTGAGAAACTCTTTTCCTCTTTAATAATATACAAAGCAAAAAACTATGTCGGGGTCGTGCAGAAAGAAAACGGCGACGAACGGCTGGAAATGAAAGGAATCAAACCCGTGAAGCGGAACGTTCCCGCATTTATCAGGAGGCTTTTAATCGTTTTATTCGACTTGATTCTCTTGGAAAAAAATCTTCCGAAAGCAGAAAGTGTACTCTTACAATGCGTCGATTGGCTACGCCGAGATGGCGGAACGTGCGATTTTATTTCTCCTGACAACTTCGTTCACGTCACAATGTTATGTAAAGACGCAGACGAATACGCAACAACAACGTTACCACCGGCTCACGTGAATCTTACGCGACGTTTAAAGGCGTTGGATGATCCGGACGTCGGGAGGGTGGGCGATTACATACCGATGGTAATTTGTCGAAGAGCGGATACCGCCGCTAAAAAGATTTCAGAACGCGTGGAACATCCCAAAAATGTCGGTCGAAGAGTTGAGGAGGATTGCACGATTGTTGACGTATCCTATTACATAGAATACGCCGTAAAAGAATACGAGCGTTTATTCGGATATTGTTACAAGGGCAAGCAGCTGTGCGGACGACAGATATCAAAATTGAAAAAAGAATGTCTCCGAATTAGTCGGACGTTAAACGAAGAGTTTCATCGTCATCACATTCTAAAGGACAATCATTCTATCGTGGATTATTTCAAAATACAACACCCGAAACACACGACCAAAAAGCGTCCTCGATTAGACACCACTACCACCAACAACAATGACAATGACAACGCCGCTCGTTGTACTATCGCGGAGGATGTTTTACTACGCGGTATATTCACTGTCTCACCGAAATAAATAAATATTCTTTGTAACATATGTTGTAGCCCAGGTAGAAAACTTCAGACCATGTGAGTAAAAAATACATGTATGTAACAAATGGGCGGTGCCTTTTATCGTCCGTGTGGTTTTGATATGAAATAAAATATTTATAATTTTTTATGAATTATTGAATGATTTTTGGATTTTTTTATCATCATCGTAATTCTGTGTTGTCTCTGTCGGAAAGATGCCAAGTTCTACAACCGTTGTCAGAAAATCTTTCTCTTTTTAGCAGCGGTTGTTCCCCTTTATATGGGTGTGTGTATAGACTCTCTCTCACTCAGTCTCACTCACTCTCTTTTTCTTTCTCTTTCTCTCTTTTATTGTGCCGTGTTTATTTGGTCGTGTGTGTGTGTGTGTGTGTGTGTGTTTATGTATTTCGCTATTGTGCCGTATATATATCTTGTGGATTTGGCGACCTGTAACACCACACACCTCACACACAAACACACACTACACTCACAAACACACTACACATACATACACACTCAGAAACACACTACACATACATACACATACTCACAAACACACACACACACACTACACACGGACACACGAACGCACACCCCACAGATACAGACTCTATAAAGCAAAATCTCTTCGCAAAGAGAGAGTTTCTTAAATCACCATTTTTGTTATCTCCCCTGCACTATCCGTTAGAATGGGTCAGTCTTTAACTTGTATGTTGGGGGGATAACTCCAGTCTTATTATCTTCCCCTGCTCCAGAAAATGTTTGTTTTGTGTCGTCTGCTTTGACAGCATTTAATTTGTGTGCTTTTATTCCGATCTGGTAATTATGTATTGTTTAGGATTGTGTTTTTAGGATTTTAATAAATTATGAACAGAAACATTTATTGTTGTTGGTGTATTGTGTGTGCGTGTGCGTGTGTTTGTAAGTGTGTGTGCGTGTTGATGCGTTTGTGACGGTGTGTGTGCGCGTGTGTGTGTGAGTGTGTATTTTTCGCTTGGGCCGTGTATGTATATGTGTGGGTTCGGCGACCTGCGCCAGGCTACCCTCTTGGGATACACACACACACACACACACACACACACACACACACACACACAGAGAAAAAGAATGGAGAGAGGCAGAAGGAGAATTCAATTTTTTAGATTTCTTTCAACCGCGCACACATACATACACACACACACACACACAACACAGACACACAAACAGAAAACCACAAGAGTCTTTATATATATATATAGTTTTATTACACTCAACACCACACTTATTATATCATGTTACACGTACAATATCTAACGACGACAACAGCGGGGTACCTTCAAGCGAGCTGGCCCGGCAATCGAATGAGTATACCCAACAAATGAAAGGCGGGGTATACTTTCTCTACCAGTGTTTTTTTTTTTTTATAATATCTCACACGTCAGTGATCACCGCCACCACCACCACCTCTCTTCGTATAATAATAATAACAAAATACAACAACGACATAAACTTAGACGTCTCTCGTCTATCTTCCACCACCACCGATCTTGAACAAGGGGGGGGAGTGTTATTAGTCAATCATATCCATCATTGTTGTTGTTGTTGTTGTTGTTGTGGCGTTGGTGTTGGGGTCCGGCAGCGTTGGTGGGCTCGGGTATGTCTCGTCTTCGCTACTACTGCAGACATAATAACCGTCGTCATCGTCGTCGTCATCGTCGTCGTCATCGTCGTCGTCATCGTTGTTGTTGTTGTTGTTGTTGTTGTTGTTGTTGTTGTTGTTGTTGTTGTTGTTGTTGATGGTGGTGATGGTGTCCGGCGGGGCCGCCCGCGTGGGTAGTGCTATCGCTGACATCCCTTCTTCGGAAAACTGCGGCATGGCTGTGGCAGTGGTGACGACGACGGGCTCTTGCTGTTGTTGTTGTTGTTGTTGTTGTTGTTGTTGTTGTTGTTGTTGTTGTTGTTGCTGTTGTTGCTCTTTGGAATTGGCTTTTTCGTCGTCGTCATCGTCGGTGTTGTTGATGACGTCTGGGGCTGCTGCCGCTGCGGGTGATGCTGGCGGTGGTTGACTGGTCACGGTGGTGGTAGTGGCGATCGCAGAGTCGACGTCTTGTTCCGTGTCATGTACCATCGGTTCCTCGTCAAAATCATCGTCTTCGCAGTCGAGTTCGATTTCATCATTGATGTCTGGAAAAACTTCATCCAACTGTTGTTGTTGTTGTTGTTGTTGTTGTTGTTGTTGCTCTTTGGAATTGGTTTTTTCGTCGTCGTCATCGTCGGTGTTGTTGATGACGTCTGGGGCTGCCGCCGCCGCTGCGGCCGGTGATGCTGGCGGTGGTTGACTGGTCACAGTGGTGGTGGTGGCGATCGCAGAGTCGACGTCTTGTTCCGCGTCATGTACCATCGGTTCCTCGTCAAAATCATCGTCTTCGTAGTCGAGTTCGATTTCATCATTGATGTCTGGAAAAACTTCATCCAACTGTTGTTGTTGTTGTTGTTGTTGTTGTTGTTGTTGTTGTTTGTCATCCACGCTGGTGCTGCTGTTGTTGGCGGTGTTGGTGGTAGTGGTGGTAGTAGTAATGGTGGTGGTGGCAAATTTAACAATTTTCTTGGGTTTTAATTGTTTTCTCAGTGGGCGCTGCCACGGGGTAGCAACAACACCACCACCACTAGGCTCTTGTTGCTGTTCTTGCTGTTCTTGTTGTTGCTGTTCTTGCTGTTCTTGTTGTTGTTGTTCATCGTGGTCTTTCTGGATGCCGTTCCATACTGTATTCTGTCGATGAAGTTTTCGCTTTTGACCTCTTGTTATCATCCGCGTCGCAGTGCCGTTCGGTACCACCGTGCGGCCACAGCGGCCGCCGTCGTCGTTGCTCCGTGTGTTACTAGCCATCATACTGTTAAGAAAAAAGAACGTACTTTTAAGTACAAGTAGTATTGGTAGTACTATTAGTATGAGTGGTAGTAGTAGGAGAACCATTCAACTGAGACAAGAACAACCTCCTCTCGTGTAGTGGTTGTGAGGCCAAGTGTCCCTTCGAGCTGACCCGTACGGCATTTTATACACACACACACACACACACACACACACACCCTGGAGGGGAGGGGGAGAAAGAAGAAGAACGGAAGAACAACTTAGCCCGGGATCTGATATTATTTTGGGGCGCGGACTTTTGCTCAAAAAGTGAAAATCGCGAAAAGAAACGTACGAAATGTTGGGAGAGATGTCAAGGGGGGAGGGAAAACAACCCGTGCGGCAAATTTGCCCGTACAGTCAAAAAAAATCGATATAGAGTCAGACGTGGCGCAGCGGCTGGGCTGTGGCTGGGCTGGGCTGGCTTGCCTTGCTACCGGGCCCAGCGGCTTGCTTCAGAGAATTCCATTCACAACACATTCATTCACAAGCCGGCCCAGCCGGCGGACCAATCGAATCGCGGGTCACAAAAGCACATGCCCGCTGACGTCAAGTGCGCCGCGGCGGCGAAAATAGGCGATGATTTGTTAGCTCCTCCCTCCCCACCAGTCTAAATCGTACATCGTTGCAGTTCAGCTACATGACGGTAAACTCAATGTTAAATGGATTTGTTCACACAGACGATGATGTTTGTTTGTTGACGGTTGATACACTAGTTCAATTTGTTTATTTCAGACACTTTCAATTTTCACGAAGCAGTGTGTCGTGTCACGCTTTTTTTTGGGTACAATGATGCAGCTTTGTGGAAGGACCCATCATTATTTGTTATCTTCCCTTGCGGCACTATCCGTTAGTAGTAATAGTAGTATATGGGTTTGTTTTTAGACTACTATATGTTGAGGCTCCAGTCTTATTGTCTTCCTCAGAAAAATGTCTTGTCTTTTTTTTTTTTCCCCTTGTTGTGTGTATAGTCTTTGGCCGGCTCTCTCTCTCTCTCTCTCTCTCTCTCTCTCTCTCTCTCCTTCCAATTTCATTTCAATATTCTGCCTGGACAGGGGGGGTAGTGGTGGAAAAATTGGTGGCTGTGTGTGTTGACACAAAATAATAATTACTCACTTTTACGACAGAAATGTGCGGACGGTCCCCATGATTTTCTTGCCGCAAGCCAAACAATTGTCAAACATGTTCGAGCATTTTTCACAGGTGAGAAAATGTCCGCAGGGTAAGAAAGTAATACCACTGTTAGCTAGCTCCACTTTTAAACAAGCTCGGCAGAATTTACGGTTTCTCAAGTTCTGGTTTTCTTTGGCTAAGAATCGTACGCGTTCCTTTATTAGTGCAAACGACGACGACGACGACGACGACGACGCTCGAGGAACTAGTTGTTCGCGACGACGACGACGGCGTTCTTCTTCTTCTTCTTCTTTTTCTTCGGCTAAGTACAGTTTTCTTGCTAATTCTGACTGTTTCTCCGGGCTCTGTGCGATCTCGTAAGCTGCGAGATAAAGTTTCTCTACGCTGTCGAATTCTCCATCAGCAAAATCTAGGCGTCGATTTTCGATAACTTGCATGACTATATGTTCTGGAATTCCCATTTCACAGACTGCTTCTGTCTTTGCTGATGATATTAGTGCTACGCTGTCGACCTTAGTGTTCGTTATCCTCCTCGTAGTACAGAAATCCATAATCTCACAAGAAGAAAAAAGAAAAAGGTGAAATTTTGTCTCACCGATCGTTCTCTCTCTATATATATACGCACACAAAGCAGGAAAAAATGTGTGTGTTGTTGTTTTGTAGTAGTTCAACTCCTTTTTCCCGGGGATATAGCTCAGTTAGTGGTAGCGCGCTGGATTTGTATTCAGTTGGCCGCTGTCAGCGTGAGTTCGATCCCAGGTTCGGCGGAAATTTATTTTTCACAGAGTCAACTTTGTGTGCAGACTCTCTTCAGTGTCCGAACTCTCCCCCCAGTGTACACTACATTGGGTGTGCATGTTAAAGATCCCACGATTGACAAAAGGGTCTTTCCTGGCAAAATTGCTTAGGCACAGTTAATAATTGTCTACCTATAACCCGTGTGACTTGGAATAATAGGCCGTGAAAGGTAAATGATGCGCCGACATGGCTGCAATCTACTGGCCGTATAAAATTTCATCTCACACGGCATCACTGCGGCACAGCGCACAGAGAGAGAGAGAGAGAGAGAGAGAGAGAGAGAGAGAGAGAGAGAGAGAGAGAGAGAGAGAGAGAGAGAGAGAGAGAGAGAGAGAGAGAGAGAGAGAGAGAGAGAGAGAGAGAGAGAGAGAGAGAGAGAGAGAGAGAGAGAGAGAGAGAGAGAGAGAGAGAGAGAGAGAGAGAGAGAGAGAGAGAGAGAGAGAGAGAGAGAGAGAGAGAGAGAGAGAGAGAGAGAGAGAGAGAGAGAGAGAGAGAGAGAGAGAGAGAGAGAGAGAGAGAGAGAGAGAGAGAGAGAGAGAGAGAGAGAGAGAGAGAGAGAGAGAGAGAGAGAGAGAGAGAGAGAGAGAGAGAGAGAGAGAGAGAGAGAGAGAGAGAGAGAGAGAGAGAGAGAGAGAGAGAGAGAGAGAGAGAGAGAGAGAGAGAGAGAGAGAGAGAGAGAGAGAGAGAGAGAGAGAGAGAGAGAGAGAGAGAGAGAGAGAGAGAGAGAGAGAGAGAGAGAGAGAGAGAGAGAGAGAGAGAGAGAGAGAGAGAGAGAGAGAGA
The DNA here is from genome assembly GCF_037325665.1 of Littorina saxatilis. Taxonomy (NCBI): domain Eukaryota; kingdom Metazoa; phylum Mollusca; class Gastropoda; order Littorinimorpha; family Littorinidae; genus Littorina; species Littorina saxatilis. The sequence continues at coordinate 2,322,624 of NC_090251.1, forward strand.
GAGAGAGAGAGAGAGAGAGAGATACAACCCACTCGTTCTGACAAACGGAAAATCTTTCTCATCGGTTGTCTCATTACACACCCCCGGTATAGGGGTGTGTATAGGTTTCACTCGGGGTTTTTTTCATTTCATTTTCATTACTTTATTGCCCCATTGCTGGGAAATTCGGGTCGCTTCCTCCCCCCAGTGGAAAGCTAACAGCAACGGAGTCGCGCTACCCAGGTGTCTGCGTGTTTAGCTGTATTCAGCCACCTGCACTTATGGCAGACTGAGCGGCTACCGGGCCCTCTGTCGTTGTGTGTGTTTTACTTATTTGATTATTTGTCATTCTTTTATTTTTTATATTTTTTTTTGGAGGAACTGGAAACACGTTTAGAAACGCTTTTTATTTTTTTTTTTTTGTTGCTTTATACGGTGTGTATGTTTGTGTGTTTGTGAGTGAGTGTGTTTGCGTGTTCGTGTGTTTGTGAGTGAGTGTGTTTGCGTGTTCGTGTGTTTGCGTGTTCGTGTGTTTGTGAGTGAGTGTGTTTGCGTGTTCGTGTGTTTGCGTGTTCGTGTGTTTGTGAGTGAGTGTGTTTGCGTGTTCGTGTGTTTGCGTGTTCGTGTGTTTGTGAGTGAGTGTGTTTGCGTGTTCGTGTGTTTGCGTGTTCGTGTGTTTGTGAGCGAGTGTGTTTGCGTGTTCGTGTGTTTGCGTGTTCGTGTGTTTGCGAATGAGTGTGTTTGCGTGTTCGTGTGTTTATGAGTGAGTGTGTTTGCGTGTTCGTGTGTTTGTGAGTGAGTGTGTTTGCGTGTTCGTGTGTTTGCGTGTTCGTGTGTTTGTGAGTGAGTGTGTTTGCGTGTTCGTGTGTTTGTGAGTGAGTGTGTTTGCGTGTTCGTGTGTTTGCGTGTTCGTGTGTTTGTGAGTGAGTGTGTTTACGTGTTCGTGTGTTTGTGAGTGAGTGTGTTTGCGTGTTCGTGTGTTTGCGTGTTCGTGTGTTTGCGTGTTCGTGTGTTTGTGAGTGAGTGTTGCGTGTAAGTGTTCGTGTGAGTGTTGCGTGTGTGTGAGTGTGTATTTTTCACTGGGGCCGTGTATGTATATGTGTGGGTTCGGCGACCTGCGCCAGGCTACCCTCTTGGGATACACACACACACACACACACACACACACACACACACACACACACACACACACACACACACACACACATACAAAACATATAAGCGGGGAAGCCACCAGAGTCCTTATATATTGGTTTATTATACTATAAACACACTTATTATGGGGGAGGGGGAAGGAGGTTTCATCATTGTGTGTTAGTGTCCTGGGAGGAGGGGGGAGGGGGCTGCGCTGGTGGTGCGGCCACACTGCTAGGCCGGCGGTTCAGTAATTCGTTAACTGCAGAAACACCAGCGGCGCATTTCGCGTCAATACTCCCGAGAACGCGTTTCAGTCGCTGAAATGTTTCAGCGTCCATATAGGATGTCGATATCGACGCCAACCTTTGCTGCCGTTCCGCTCTTTCGTCCATATCTCCGCGGCTTTCGCCATACGGAAACTGCATGGTAGAGGTGGTGGCGTCCTCCCCCTCCCCCTCCTCCTCCTCCCCCTCCTCCTCCCCCTCCTCCTCCTCCTCCCCCTCCTCCTCCTCCTCCTCCTCCTCCTCCTCCTCCTCCTCCTCCTCCCCCTCCTCCTCCTCCTCCTTTTCCTCCTTTTCCTCCTTTTCCTCCTTTTCCTCCTCCTCCTCCTGTTGCTCGGAAGTATTTTCGTCATCGTCATTATCGTCGTCATCATCATCAGAGTCCATCACGACTAGTACCGGCGCCTGCCGCGTACCGTCACCAGGGGCCGCCATCATCGCAGGAGTAGTACTGGTCGTCGCCGCTTTTAGCTCCACAATAAAACAGTCGTCAGAGTCCCGGCCATGTTTCCGCTTTTGACCTCTAGTCGTTGTACCACCACCGGCGGCCGTCATAATCCGACGATTTTTCAGGCGGGGGTCCTGCATATATAATGAATATGTAGTAAGTGTCTCATCATTGTCCCGCTGCTGCTCCATTTCAGCATGACCAGTTGTTGTTGTTGTTGTTGTTGTTGTCGTTATAATCCCTCGAGTCGCGGCCATAGTTGTTGTTGTTGTTGTTGTGGTCAGTGGCTCGATCTCCTTCTGTCTTTCTCTCTCTCTCTCTCTCTCTGCTTGCTGCTGCTTGCTTGCTTGCTGCTCCAGTATAGTCGATGATCCGTCCTCGTTGAGGGCACAAGGGTTTGTGCCGGCTAGTCAGTGTTAACATATGGTATTTAAAGGCTGCTATGTGTGTCGATAGGGGAGCGGGAATATTGATTGAAGAAAAACTTTATACAGGGAAAAAGAAAGAGAGAGAGAGAGAAAAAGTCACACACACACACACACATTCACAAACTGCGGGAAATCTTGCTGTGTGCGATTTTAGAGGTTGTCGAACATAGCCGCAGCAGCTCGGCAAAGACCGTTTGCCGTTTTTCTCAATTTCTGGTTGTTCTCTCCACCAGGTCCGCCCGAGGCGAGCAAAACGGAGCTGTTTTGTCTGCTGTATAGTTTTCTCGCTAAAAACTGTGTGGCGCCGGTTGGTTTTCTGCCGTTTTTCTTCCAAGTCGCCGACCCGGTGTTGAAGAAAACAGTTGTAGTTGAGAATGGTCCCCTTTTACCCGTTTGCCGTTTATCTCAGTTTCTGACTTTTTCTCTCCCGGCACCAGCTGTGTAAGGTAGATTCCCCCATTCTCTCTCTCTCTTTGTTCATGTTCTGCTGCCGCCACGTAGTAGTAGTATAGTTATCTCGGTCGGCAGTATAGTGCTGCTTCAGAAATCCATCTCACCCTCAGATTTGTTGTTGTTGTTGTTGTTGTTGTAGTAGTAGATCAATCATCATCATCATCATCATCATCATCATCATCATCATGTCACACTAGTGACAGCAATATAGTGCTTTAAAAAAAAAGAAAAAAAAGCCGATGTTGTTTTAACAATCTCTGGAACGGGAGAGGGGGAGGGGGGGAGGAGAGAAAGGTCGCCGCTCTGCTGGCTGATATTTCTGATACCGGGACTTGAAAGTTGGCAACCCTGCGCTAAGCATTCGGCCTTTCTCTCTCAGTACTACAGCAAAAGCGTTGGCGGCGTGGCGAGAACGTGGTGTGTGTGTGTGTATGTGTGTCATGTGAGAGGGGAGGGAGGGGGGGGGGGGGCTGCGCGCGGGGTGTGGGGGTGGGGGAGAAGGGAGGACCTGTAGACAGGCTGAAAAGATCATGTGTGCTACTACTACATGCCCAGCCAGCCCCACCAACAACAAACTGTGACGGGATGTCACTCAAGACTATATGATGATAATGTTTAGAGTTTCTCAGGAGGTGAAGTCTTCTCCCTTCCCCTCCAAACAACAAACATTTACTTCAAGAGAGAGAGAGAAAGACTGATCAGCGCCGTCTAGTGCTTCCTCTATACAATCATTCAGTGTAGAATGACTGAATAATAATAATAATAATAATAATTGTTTTGATCTCACCAAATCAATCTTCTTCTCGTTAAAATATTTGTTTTTTCCATTTTGTTTTTATCCCTTTTTTTTTTTCCTCAGTTTTCCTGTTGCTTTCTTCTTCTTCCATTCAGCTATCCCTTTTTTTTTGGTTGATGTGTGTATAGTCTTTGACTCCCGACCGGCTCTCTTTCTCTCTCTCTCTTCCACCAATAACTATTAGTGGAATGCCATCACACAGACTTCATCACGGCCCGTTCAATTGCTGTCTGCCTTTTACTACCACCACAACCACCGCCCCCGGCCGGGTGATATATTTTTTCAATTTTATAAAAGCTTGAAGCAACAAACAAACAAAAAAGCAGCGTCAACTTGTTTTGCTCTTAAACATAGTCTGATTCTCGTATACAGAGTGGGATCTCTCAAGAAAACCTGTTATCAAGTCCAAAACAGTATGTAGTAGTATCTACAGCCCAACGAGGTCTGCAACTATAGTGAGATAAACTTCGCGGCCGTTATAAGAGGTGGTCGACCGTTCATTGGGTGGTGAGGAAGAATTCGTTTGGCGGTCAAAAAATCTACCTCATCATCCAAAACCGCAATCTCTGTGGCTACTACTTCGGGCAAAAAGTCATGGTTGAGGTAAACCTTGACCGGCGAGAATTTCCATACCAATACTACGGCCATCAGTATACATTTGATAACATTATTACATCCGAATTCTTCTTTTTTTTCTTTTTTTTTTTAGAGAATCAGGAGAGGGGCGCGCCCCCTCTTTTGTACATTTTCTCTATGGGAAAATAATACAAGACTAAAAAAAAAAGTCACACACACACACTAGTTTAAAACACAGCGACCAATACAAAAAAAACCGGGGAGGGGTGTGGCTGGCCATCTCTCTCTCTCTCTCCCTTCAATCAAACAAAACCGATAGGGGGGCGTCTGTCGGCGGATCGTAGACTATATCCTGATAGTAGAAATCATCTTCAAACTCATTTTCATCAGCAATAAAGCTGAGGATATCGTCAAACTTGTCGTCGTTGTTAATAGTGTCGGGTGTAGTAAGATGATCAGAAGAAGAGGCCGCCGCGCCGGTGGTGGTAAGATGGTTGTTGTGCATGATGAGAGATTCTTCTTCTTCACAATCAATTTCGATTTGTTGTTCTGTGTGATTTGTTTGTTCTTGCTGGTGGTGCTGCTGCTGTTCTGTACCGAGACTGGTCAAAACTGAAGGAGGAAGAGGAGTTAAGGTGGTGAATTTGACTTTCTTTCGAGTAGGTTGTTGCTGCTTTCTTAATGATGATGGTCGCCGCGCTACTAGAGGCTCTTTTTTTGGTTTCTTTGGTGAGAATACATATTCGTAGGGCCAATCATTTTGTATTTCTTCTTCAAATAGCCTTTCGTCCACCAACACGCTGCCACCACCGTCCGAAGTACACGTTATAATAGAATCATTATTGCTAGTACTTTCGTCTATTATTTCCTCAGAATCATCATCATCGTCAGTATCCATCACCATCGGGTTTGTTACTTGAGTACTAGTACTACAGGCTTCTAATTCTTTCTTGATGTAATTGCTCCATATATTTCGACATTTCCGCTTTCGACCTCTCTTGGTCATCGCCTTTTTTTCTTTTTCTTCTACTACTTGTCTGTTTCTTTTTTCTCCTCCCGAAATAGTAAGGTCTAGTGGTGATTTTTGTTCTGACGAGATCATGATCATGCCAGGGAAAAAAAGATAGTTGTTGTTGTAAATATGCCAATAGTAGTAGTGGTAGCAATAGTAGCAATAGTAGCAGTACCAATACATGTAGCAACAACAACTGTGTGTGTGTGTGGTCAGTATTTCCCCTTGCTTTCGCGGCTGCGGGCCTTCCTCGGTGAAGTGAAATCGATCGAATTGTGCCACGGTATTTATAAGACCTACTAAACTTACTACACACGGAAGTGGGCGGGGCCGGCGGTGTATTATACTACTAATAACTACCACGGTTCCGTTCTTTCTCTCTCATTTTTCCCTCTCTCTCTCTCTCTCTCTCTCGGAGTTTGTGTGGTTTGCTGCGGCGTTTTTGGTTGTAGATATCTTAATATTATTAGAGGGCGAAGAAAAGAAAAGAAAAACTTTGTTGGCTCAAATCCGCCAACAACACCACCATCATCATCATCATCAAGATTCCTAGCCGACTCTTTCGCCATGCTTTCAAAATTGCAACTTTTTTTGTTCTCGAAACAACACTAACAAAAAAATGGAGTGAAAACTGATCCAGAGAAAATCAAAGCTACAGTGAATGTGAATGGCCCTACTTCAAAAAAAAATCCAAAACGGAGTTCAAAGTGTCTCAGTGGTGATTTTGGGTCGGTATACGCAGTCCGAGATTTTTGCCAAGAAACAAAGCTGTAAAGTTGTTGGAGCAGCACACGACAGGGGGCCGTGGGTGTGGGCCAAACCCGAAGAATGAGAAACAAAACAAAAACTCACACACACACAATTAATAATAAAATAAGAAAAGAAATTAAGAAAAAAAGGAGGTTCTTTTCCCGTTCTCTTTATGTGGCGATGTGTGTGTCAAAAAGGGGTATTAGTGTTTACAAAAAGAAGGGGAGTAACTTTCTCGCTCAACTTATATCAGTCATCTCAAACAAAAAGTTTTAAAAAGAAGACGAAGAACAACGACTCATAAAATTACGATTTATAACTTTATTTCTAGACTCGAAATCGAACACACCCAAGAATGATAAGGAAGGAAACAAAAAAACTTCACACAATTTGAAACGGAATTACCCCCCCAAAAAAAAAGAAAATTCAGGATTGAGAAGAAAGGAAAGAAGGAGGGAACCTTTCACCGTCTTTTCTGTGTCGAAGTTGTGTCTGGGCATTAATAATGTATACTGAGGAGTAACTTTTCGCCGCTCACTACAATTACCCACGTATCAGTCATCTCAATCAAAAAAGTTTTAAGAAGAAGACGAAGAACAACGACTCATAAAATTACGATTTATAACTTTATTTCTAGACTCGAAATCGAACACACCCAAGAATGATAAGGAAGGAAACAAAAAAACTTCACACAATTTGAAACGGAATTACCCCCCCCAAAAAAAAGAAAATTCAGGATTGAGAAGAAAGGAAAGAAGGAGGGAACCTTTCACCGTCTTTTCTGTGTCGAAGTTGTGTCTGGGCATTAATAATGTATACTGAGGAGTAACTTTTCGCCGCTCACTACAATTACCCACGTATCAGTCATCTCAAACAAAAAAGTTTTAAGAAGAAGACGAAGAACAACGACTCATAAAATTACGATTTATAACTTTATTTCTAGACTCGAAATCGAACACACCCAAGAATGATAAGGAAGGAAACAAAAAAACTTCACACAATTTGAAACGGAATTACCCCCCCAAAAAAAAGAAAATTCAGGATTGAGAAGAAAGGAAAGAAGGAGGGAACCTTTCACCGTCTTTTCTGTGTCGAAGTTGTGTCTGGGCATTAATAATGTATACTGAGGAGTAACTTTTCGCCGCTCACTACAATTACCCACGTATCAGTCATCTCAATCAAAAAAGTTTTAAGAAGAAGACGAAGAACAACTACTCTCACTCCTATAAATTATAATGTACAACTTTATTTTTAGACTCGAAATCGAACACACACTCCAAGAATGATAAGGAAGGAAACAAACAAAACTTCACACAATTTGAAACGGAATTACCCACAAAGAATTCAGAATTGAGAAGAAAGAAAGAAAAACGGGGAACCTTTCACCGTCATTTCTGTGTCGAAGTTGTGTCTGGGCATTACTAATGTATACTGGGGGAGAGAGTAACTTTTCGCCGCCGCTCACTACAATTACCCACGTATCAGTCATCTCAATCAAAAAAGTTTTAAGAAGAAGACGAAGAACAACTATACTCTCACTCCTATAAATTATAATGTACAACTTTATTTTTAGACTCGAAATCAAACACACACTCCAAGAATGACAAGGAAGGAAACAAACAAAACTTCACACAATTTGAAACGGAATTACCCAAAGAATTCAGAATTGAGAAGAAAGAAAGAAAAACGGGGAACCTTTCACCGTCATTTCTGTGTCGAAGTTGTGTCTGGGCATTACTAATGTATACTGGGGGAGAGAGTAACTTTTCGCCGCCGCTCACTACAATTACCCACATAATTATATCAGTCATCTCAATCAAAAAAGTTTTAAGAAGAAGACGAAGAACAACTATACTCTCACTCCTATAAATTATAATGTACAACTTTATTTTTAGACTCGAAATCAAACACACACTCCAAGAATGACAAGGAAGGAAACAAACAAAACTTCACACAATTTGAAACGGAATTACCCACAAAGAATTCAGAATTGAGAAGAAAGAAAGACTCTTTGCTGATTCTGTTGTTCCCTCGTATCTATACACATCTGATCGAAAATCAGAAATTATCCATTGCAGACTGAGATTGAGGATCAGCAATCTAAATAGTGATCTATTTGACAGACATTTAATTCCCGACCCGTCATGCACTTGTGGTTATCCTGTTGAAAATGCGGAGCACTATATTTTTCATTGCCCCTTATCTCTTCAAATACGTGAAGTCACCTTGTCAACACTGCCCAACTATGATTTGCTAACCGCTGATGATTTTCTGTATGGCAATAGAGACAAGTCAGACAGCGAAAATGCATTGATATTTGACCAGTTATTCAGGTTTATCTTATTAAGCAAACGTTTTGAATAATGAATGCATTTATCTCATCCACCATGTGCAGTACTGTTTACATTTCTTTGTTCTGGTAGTATTCTATTTTCAACCATGTGGAAGTCATTGTATGCGTGTGTGTGCGAGTGAGTGTGCGAGCGCGTGTGAGTACTGTTGTTAGTTTAGCATTGGTTTTTTTTGTTTGTTGTTTTTTGTTGGTTTTGTTTTCACTTTTATTGTTACATGTTTGTCTACCATAATTTACCATTATTATTTTGACATTATTTCAAATTTGTTATATTAAAATCGTCCGCCAAATTTCATTTGCTTTTAAGAGTACGCTCATAAGCTTAGCTTGTTGTGCTCCATGTTCCTTATTTCATGTATGCGGTAATAGTACCAATGGAATTTACTGAATAAACTTGTTTAAACCAAGAAAGAAAGAAAAACGGGGAACCTTTCACCGTCATTTCTGTGTCGAAGTTGTGTCTGGGCATTACTAATGTATACTGGGGGAGAGAGTAACTTTTCGCCGCCGCTCACTACAATTACCCACATAATTATATCAGTCATCTCAATCAAAAAAGTTTTAAGAAGAAGACGAAGAACAACTATACTCTCACTCCTATAAATTATAATGTACAACTTTATTTTTAGACTCGAAATCAAACACACACTCCAAGAATGACAAGGAAGGAAACAAACAAAACTTCACACAATTTGAAACGGAATTACCCAAAGAATTCAGAATTGAGAAGAAAGAAAGAAAAACGGGGAACCTTTTACCGTCATTTCTGTGTCAAAGTTGTGTCTGGGCATTACTAATGTATACTGGGGGAGAGAGTAACTTTTCGCCGCCGCTCACTACAATTACCCACATAATTATATCAGTCATCTCAATCAAAAAAGTTTTAAGAAGACGACGAAGAACAACTATACTCTCACTCCTATAAATTATAATGTACAACTTTATTTTTAGACTCGAAATCAAACACACACTCCAAGAATGACAAGGAAGGAAACAAACAAACTTCACACAATTTGAAACGGAATTACCCAAAGAATTCAGAATTGAGAAGAAAGAAAGAAAAACGGGGAACCTTTCACCGTCATTTCTGTGTCGAAGTTGTGTCTGGGCATTACTAATGTATACTGGGGGAGAGAGTAACTTTTCGCCGCCGCTCACTACAATTACCCACGTATCAGTCATCTCAATCAAAAAAGTTTTAAGAAGAAGAAGACGACGAAGAACAACTATACTCTCACTCCTATAAATTATAATGTACAACTTTATTTTTAGACTCGAAATCAAACACACACTCCAAGAATGACAAGGAAGGAAACAAACAAAACTTCACACAATTTGAAACGGAATTACCCAAAGAATTCAGAATTGAGAAGAAAGAAAGAAAAACGGGGAACCTTTCACCGTCATTTCTGCGTTGATATTATGTCAGGACATTTAAGTACGATGATCCATATCGACCCAGCACAAAACTTAACTTGCACACGAAACAGCACACCTGTGATGCGGCACCCAAAAAAGAAATCCTTTACTTCCAGTTTCTCTCTCTCACTCGCTCTCAACTCAAAGCCACACATGGTGAGATAAATATCGACCCAGCACAAAACTTAATGCACACGAAACAGCACACCTGTGATGCGGCACCCAAAAAAGAAATCCTTTACTTCCAGTTTCTCTCTCTCACTCGCTCTCTGTCAGGACATTTAAGTACGATGATCCACACAAAAAAAAAAGTGCTGTGCAAGGATATATGCTTCTGACAAAAGAGAACGTCTGTTTATTCTTTATTTTTAGACTCGAAATCAAACACACACTCCAAGAATGACAAGGAAGGAAACAAACAAAAACTTCACACAATTTGAAACGAAATTACCCACAAAGAAAAAAGAACATTCAGAATTGAGAAGAAAGAAAGAAAGGGGGAACCTTTCACCGTCATTTCTGCGTTGATATTATGTCAGGACATTTAAGTACGATGATCCACACACAAAAAAGTGCTGTGCAAGGATATTATATGCTTCTGACAAAAGAGAACTTCTGTTTATTTGGCCCCCCAAAAACTCGCTTCGAAAGAATTTCAACAACAATGAGTCTTTGTGTTAGTAGTGGTGGAGGTGGTGGTGTTAGTGACTTTTGAGCACTTTGCTAAAAAAAAAAGTACTTATAAAATATAGGATTCTGGCCAAATGAGAACTACTTTTTTTTTTATAGTCCCAAAACTCGCTTCCGAAAGAATTGTAACAACAAAAAGTCTTAGTGTTATGTGTTTGTAGTGACTTTTTTTTTTTAAACTCAAACCCGTGGCTAAAAGCATTAAGTTTAAACATCTCATCTGTTTTGTGCTTTTGTTTTTCGGTTTGCTTTGGTGGTACGAATGTTTGCGGCTATTCTCTCTCGCACAACGTTAACTGAGCATCGTGTCTGTTGATCTGAAAAGAAAGGGGGAAAATATTCTTTCATACGAATTTTCCTTTTTTGGTTGGAGAAAAGACGGCTTATGAACTGTATAAGTGCAGCGGTTTCTGTGTACAGCGCGGCGGCATGATGCCGCGAATTCCTTCTCCTTGTCCTTGAACCCCCGCGGGCGGTCGTTGACCCTGCAGAGTTCTCGCAGCTTCCTTCTCCGCCTGTCAGAGATTTTCTCTCCCCCTATTACAGGCCGCGCGGGCCCTGTGTACGCCAGTTTATTGATTGCGATTTTATCATCTTTGTGTTGATGGTGTGAAATAAAGTCTTAGTGTTTGGTGGTTGTTAGTGACTTTTACTGAGCACAATGCTAAAAAGAAAGTAATGTAGTGATCAAAATGAGATGAGAACTTCTTTTTGTTTTGTGTTTTTTTTGTAAACGATATATCTCTCTCTCTGCGCGGAGGAATATCATGATTATTATTATTATTATTAGCAGCCAATCAAAATAGTGCTAATGCGGACTTTTTTTTCTCGTAGTAGGAATCATGATCAGTGCTTCGGTTCCAACCAATCAAAACGCCCGAGAGAAAACCGACCGACCAATCAAAACCAAAAACACAAATCAACCAATCACAGGACTCCTCGATCTTGCATCAACATTAATCATTTTAATATATCAAGCAGATAACCACGGGAGAGGGTGGGGTCGACTGGTGGCCGTCAGACTGACAACATCTCCCAACGACCGGAGTGGAAAAATAAGTCCCAATATAAGACAACAAAAACAAAATGAAAAAGAACAAAACAAAAGACAAATGAAACGCCGACAGAATTTGGGGACTTTGTTCAAAAACGAAGTGAGTTCAGCCCATTTACAGAGACAAAGAGCAAAGCAACAAATTGTGATATTACAAAAAACGACAAAACAAAAGTTGATGTAGAGAAAATGTTGTTCAAAAACGAAGTGAGTTCAGCCCATTTACAGAGACAAAGAGCAAAGCAACAAATTGTGATATTACAAAAAACGACAAAACAAAAGTTGATGTGGAGAAAATGTTCAAGGCAAGGAACTAACAGGAATTTGTGACATGAATAAAAACCACAAACAAAAGTTGATGCACACGGGAACAACGTAGTTGAAATCCTTTACGATTTCGATGTACAAAAACGAAGTAAAAACGAAGTGAGTTCAGCCCATTTACAGAGACAAAGAACAAAGCAACAAATTGTGATATTACAAAAAACGACAAAACAAAAGTTGATGTGGAGAAAATGTTCAAGGCAAGGAACTAACAGGAATTTGTGACATGAATAAAAACCACAAACAAAAGTTGATGCACACGGGAACAACGTAGTTGAAATCCTTTACGATTTCGATGTACAAAAACGAAGTAAAAACGAAGTGAGTTCAGCCCATTTACAGAGACAAAGAGCAAAGCAACAAATTATGATATTACAAAAAACGACAAAACAAAAGTTGATGTGGAGAAAATGTTCAAGGCAAGGAACTAACAGGAATTTGTGACATGAATAAAAACCACAAACAAAAGTTGATGCACACGGGAACAACGTAGTTGAAATCCTTTACGATTTCGACACCAATCTATGCAAGGAAGTTTGAGGAGATGTGTGGAAAAAGGAACTGGAAATAATAGTGTGTACTCTTTTTCTCGGCTTCACACACGGCCGCGCATAGCAACACCAGCTGTACTACCGTGGATCTAATCTCCTGAGCGGGCTCGCCTGCGAGCGTGCTGTCTATACTATTTACGCCGTCAGCGGACTGATACTATTTTTTGCTCTTTCAGGGCGGAGGAAACACTGACACTGCCTTTGTTTTCATAGATAAAATAATCTTCCCAGTTGTAACGCTTTTGATCCCATCACATATAGTCCAGTCAGAACGCAAGTTTACATAGACACCAAACACTCCTCAAGAAATATGAACGTGATTTCGGTACTAAGCCCCTGTTATAATGCATGCATATAATGTCTTAGATTTTTGATAGAAGAAATTATTGCTATTAGGTACAAAGCAGGGAACAACAGCTGTCAGATACTAACAGAGGCACACACATCAAGCAACTAAAATATAGCGACACACAAATCGTGATGCACACACAAAAAAAAGAGACAAGCAGCAGATTCTACATTCTCGCTTCCGAGGTGCCAGTGAGAAAGTTCACTCGGTCAAAAGGGCAAGTTGGAATGCGGGGAAGGTCTGGCACTCTTTCGGCTGCGCTACCGCGGATCTAATATCTCGTGAGCGGCCTGTTGTGAGCCCGCTGTTGTTGTTGTTGTAACGTAAAATAATCTTCCCATTCATGCAATACTGGCAAAACGCTCTCATCGCATAGTCTAGTGAACACATAGTTTACACTCCTCCTAGAGAAATGTGAGCGTGATTTGTACTAAAGCCCCGCCGTTATAATGCATGCATTCTACACAGTCACTATATTATGCACACAACACAAACAAGTACTAACTACTTCAACTCATACTGTTGTGTGGTGCATGTAAGATCATTGTTGATAGAAGAAATTAGGTACTATAGCGTGACTAGCACACGGCTCTCATTGAATTTTGGAGAACGCGCCATTAGTGCGGCTGTGGAGGTCAATAAACTTTAAGACAGGACGACTCCCTCTTATTCGCTTAGTATTTAGTTACCAGAAATGTTACTGTCCGTTTTGCACCTATAGTTATACCTATTGGATACATACAAACAATGTGTTGACCTGTACTCTCTCCCGTTATTACATTATTTACAATAGTCAGCTCTTTTTTTCTCTTTGTTTTTATTTCTGTTGGGGAGTTTGTTTGCATCGCAGGCAAAAAAAGTTAACACATAATTCAGCAGGTCTTACCTTTTCTCTCGGAGATCTTTCACCACAGATTCTACAAAGAGCATTTAAAGTTGTTTTTTTCTCCAATGACTTGATTCCGAGTGCATCTCATGGGTTTGTTTGTTGTTGGGTTTTTGTGTGTGTGTGTGTGTGTGTGTGCGTGTGTGTGTGTGTGTGTGTGTGGGTGGGTGTGAGACGGTGTGTGTGTGTGTGTGTAGAAACTTCTCTATACGCTATAGTTTTATGTCTGTCGTGGCTTGAAATGAAGAAGAAAAAAAAGAACAGGGAGGAACAATTCGGCACGAATAGTTTGTCGGAACGGGGTCCGGCAGGGGTGTGGTATGAACTGACGATGCGAATGGTTCCCCCTTTCTCCACCAAGCAGCCAAGCAAACTGCACCGACTGAATACAGTCGTGTATGCGTTGATTTTCTCTCTTTCCCTTTTGAGCAATCTTCACTAACGTTTCTGTTGGTGTGGAAAAGGGCAATCTCTCTTTCTCTGAGGAGTAATGTTAGTGCACTATAAATCGCACAGTGAATGGTAAACAATTCCGAGTCAAAAAGTGCTGAACTGCGGAAAGACAGAGAGAGAAAGACAGAACAGAACAGAACAAGACAGACAGAACAAGACAGAGAGACAGAGAGACAGAGAGACAGAGAGACAGAGAGACAGAACAAGACAGAGAGACAGAGAGACAGACAGAACAAGACAGAACAAGACAGAGAGACAGACAGAACAAGACAGAGAGACAGACAGAACAGGACAGAACAGAACAGAAGAGACAGAACAGACAGACAGACAGACAGAGAGGGAACTTTGAACTTTTGAACTTTTAAACTTTGACAACACCGCGGCCGCTCGGCAGTGTTGTGTCACGCTCCAGAATACGCCGCGATTGTCAGTACTGCCTGGCTTACCTCCCTTACTCCCCTGCGTTCTGTGACTGAGAGGACTGTATCGTCTCATTCTATTTCTGAGTTAAAGGGTGTGTGTTCGTGTGTGTGTGTGTGTGTTCGTGTGTGTATGTGTGTGTGTTCGTTCATGTGTGTGTGTGTATGTGTGTGTGTTTGTTCGTGTGTGTGTGTATGTTCGTGACTCTGTGTGTGTGTGTATGTGTGTGTGTGTGTGTGTTATTGTTTGCTGTTATAAATACACTTAAAAAAATAACCCCCACTCCGATTCGGACCCAAATTTTGAAAAACTTTGTTTTGATACAAGATTTTCTTCTCGACATAAAAAGTCACGCTGAAACCCCGTAATGTCTTAGTTAGAAAATGTGTCTTCATCGGCTCAAAATTTCATTGTAATCTATAGCGAGGGTTCTTCTGGGGTTTTCAACATGGCGGGTATACTACAAAAAACAACACCAAATAACCCCCCCCCCTTAAAACGCGATGGGGGGTCTTTATCAGACGTAGGGTTTACCATCTAACAGATAACTCCGATTCGGACCCAAATTTTGAAAAACTTTGTTTTGATACAAGATTTTCTTCTCGACATAAAAAGTCACGCTGAAACCCCGTAATGTCTTAGTTAGAAAATGTGTCTTCATCGGCTCAAAATTTCATTGTAATCTATAGCGAGGGTTCTTCTGGGGTTTTCAACATGGCCAAATGTGATCTCAGGCAGTGTGGGGATAGTGAAAATATAAGAGGACCATAGAACAAAGAATTTCCCACTTGGGCTATAACATATATACATATATATATATAAAACATCAGAAATTGTGAAAGAAACAATTGAAAGTCAGCAGAGACTTTCTTCCGAGATTTGTTAAAATCTCTTAGCAGAGTTAGAGAGAGAAATAAGTATCCCTTCACAGACAGCCTATTGGGAGCATCAGACCCTCCTCAAGGGGGACCGAGATTTACAGAGCAAAGTCCCTTTGTGGGGGACGTATCGCAAGGTAATCTAGTCCTGAGGAGGACCATTGTATTTGTACCTAGACCAGACACGTGTTTCGACACTATTGTGTCTCATCAGTGGTCAAGTGGTACTGATGGCGAGAGTTGTCAACCCATGGTATCCAACTAAGAAGCAAACCATTCTCTGAATGGTAGCTTCTGTTGGCATGGGAGACTACCCTCATCTGACAACCCCAAGAGGATATCTGTGAAGGGAAACACTTTGATTTAAGGCCAAAGTGTAGAATTGATATTTATTAAGAAAGAATTTAGAAATTTAGACAAGTTTTAACCAAGAAATTAGGTTAAAACAAGGGAAATTTGAAAAAGCCTAAAGGGAGGTAACTCTGTACCAGCCTGCAGATCCAGAAATGGATACGCGAACAAGTTAGATCTAATTTTGAAAAGGTTAAACAGGAAAAGCGGTCAACTTTTCACTGCTGTTCAACACAGGACTTGGTAAAGAAGAAGTTTTCTGCTTTATTCAATTGGATCGCTTTAAAGGCGATGCAACTTTCACGGTGACCACATTATAAAACATCAGAAATTGTGAAAGAAACAATTGAAAGTCAGCAGAGACTTTCTTCCGAGATTTGTTAAAATCTCTTAGCAGAGTTAGAGAGAGAAATAAGTATCCCTTCACAGACAGCCTATTGGGAGCATCAGACCCTCCTCAAGGGGGACCGAGATTTACAGAGCAAAGTCCCTTTGTGGGGTACGTATCGCAAGGTAATCTAGTCCTGAGGAGGACCATTGTATTTGTACCTAGACCAGACACGTGTTTCGACACTATTGTGTCTCATCAGTGGTCAAGTGGTACTGATGGCGAGAGTTGTCAGCCCAAGAAATTAGGTTAAAACAAGGGAAATTTGAAAAAGCCTAAAGGGAGGTAACTCTGTACCAGCCTGCAGATCCAGAAATGGATACGCGAACAAGTTAGATCTAATTTTGAAAAGGTTAAACAGGAAAAGCGGTAAATATATATATACTAGATGAATACCCGCTTCGCCGGGAAGAAGTAGACCGTACGAAGGAAGGGAGATAAACGCACAAAACACTGGAGAAGATAAGGAAGAGTTACTGTTCCATTTGGTGGCGAGATTTGCACTTTCAGCTGAACTTTTCTTGGAGCTGGCTGGCTTACTATTAGCCGACCCTGCCGCGCGCGGCCGGTGACCTTTCCCTTTCGCGCGGAAAGCACAGCACACAAAGGCTTCGTGCTTCCTACTCTGGAACTGTACAGCTGTGTGTGCCATGGCGCCAGTTTGAAAAAATACGTGATTCTTGGTGTGAAAAAGGGATCGTTTCAGTGACTTACGCTTGGGATTATGTTCATCTTGTATATTTTGTTACTTGAATATACAGGCATTGTGTTGGTGCAAACTAGAGTTTAGCCATTCGACTCGTTTTGTTAGATTTTGTGGTAATACTAATATCACTGGCACTCATGCCTTGTTCTTTGTTCCTGTTAAAAGAAACAGAATTTGCGCGTTGTATATCAGTTTATAATCACACTGAATACTGATAACAGCCACCGACTGTGTTTTTATTTTGCCGTCCGTAAGTACTTAGTCTTAACTGTGTGATAGAGTGAAAACAAGTTTGGCTACAGGTGTTTGTGTATGATTTCTGGAGCAGTTTTGTGCGGTAAGTTTTGTGAATTAACCCACGCGCAGGTTCTCGGAACAGGCACTCGCTACAGTACACATGCGTGTGAGGGAATGTGATCCCGCGAAAAGAGTGTGTTTACACTCACATTTGAACCGTTTAGTTTGAAATTACACCCACTCTATTCCATTACAATGCACGTCATCTTTTTTTTTCTTAAGCATCTCAGAGAAATAACAACCCCAACTGTTGTGCTGTGTTGTTTTGTTTCGTTTTGTCTGTTCGATAATGAAACAAATGTTAAATTGTCGTCGGATCGACGAGTTTTGTTTCCTGTGGTATATATACAAGTTTGTGAGAACAATAGTGAAAAACTGTGTTGAAAAACTTTCAAATCGACTTGTGTGCTGCTATTGGATTACTGATGTATGGCGCTGCAATGATACCAGTCGTGGTCAGGTAGGCTTTTTGTTTTCTTCACATGCAGCTAACAATTTGCATGAACATGTATTGAAAGACCGTTTTTTCTTTCTTTTATATTACAGGCATTAATTGCACTATTTTGAATTATATAAACGCAAAACAAATTTCACATGCGCACCATACGCATGCCTATAATATGTTTTTAAATACGACTGTATATACTCTGTTGTTTGTATATATATTTTGTAAAGTGTTGTACATGTATATATATCAGTGTACTTAGGGATTACCTTTGTCTTTTTTTCCAATATTTTGTGTTCTTTTATTGTGACACATTGATTATGATGTTTTGTTTACTGTGTTGTCTTCTGTCCTCTTATAGATAGTGCCGTGCTTTGAGATGTTGGGTTTCCTGTTGATTTAACTGTAGCATGCATGTGTTTTTCAGATCTGTAAGGTGTGGTATAATTATTTACTTGAAGAGCAAACACCTTTTTTAATTCTCTCATTTATCCTTTTTTCTGTCTTGTAAATTGTGGCATGTTTTGTTTCATACGATTGACATACATGTATTATCCGCCTATGTGTTGTCTGGGGCTAATATCATGTGGCACTTCGCGCGGATTTGGGTGAGCGCGCGCGAGCTACTTTTTTTTCTCCTGTGGTATATTATATATACAAGTTTGTGAGACTTGTATAGGAGGGCCGTGAGGTAAGCTTTTTTTTGTTTTATTCACATGCAGCTAACAATTTTCATGAACATGAATCCCGTAAGATTTTTTTTCTTTCTTATATGTTACTGACATTATCTACACTATTTTGAATTTTATAATTATATAAACGCAAAACAAGCTTTACATACGCACCATCAATGACTTCTACTAGTAGACCTTGGCATAATATGTATGTAAATACGATATACTCTACTGTTTGTATATATTTCGATATACTCTGTTTGTATATATTTTGTAAAAGTGTTGTATATATATGTGTATGTACTTGGGGATTACCTTGGTCTTTATCTTTCATTATTTTGTGTTCTTTTATTGTGGCACATTTAGGATGTTTTGTTTACTGTGTTGTCTTCTGCCGTCTTATATATTGTGCCGTGCTTTGAGATGTTGGGTTTCCTGTTTCTTTAAATGCAGCATGCACATGTTTTTCAGGGTGTTTCTTTAAATGCAGCATGCACATTTTTTCAGAGTGCAAAGAGTCGCATAATTATATACTTGGGGGGGGGGGGGGGGACACACTTTTTCTAATTCTC
The DNA here is from genome assembly GCF_037325665.1 of Littorina saxatilis. NCBI lineage: Eukaryota > Metazoa > Mollusca > Gastropoda > Littorinimorpha > Littorinidae > Littorina > Littorina saxatilis. The sequence goes on from NC_090251.1 coordinate 2,341,294, forward strand.
TCATGTATCCTTTCTTCTGTCTTGTGAATTGTGGCATGCATTGCAATAAATACAACTATTGAGAGATGCCCGGCAAAACACACTAAAAACATCAGTTCCGAAAGGCAGGGAGGGCCACCAATTATCCCGCACTCTGAACCACTGCTATCTCTGTTCGCGGCATCCTTATCAACACAGCTAACAGAGAGGGCCACGCACGCTAGCTGCAGACAAAGAAGAGTGGGTCTGGCCCTATTTCAGGCGCCACTGTGGGTGGAAGGGGTTGGAGGGAAATGGGAGAGGAAAGGGTAAATAGGCGGGAGGGGAGTGGTTCTTCCCAGTTATTTTTAGCTGGAGCCAGCCTGTAGCAGACAGTACCTGTAATGGAACACAGTACTGGGAATGGATGTACAGAAAAACCATAAAAACCAAAATCGGTTCAGCGCTGCGCGCTGAGAGCACGTGTTGAAAATTTTCCTCGACCGTATTGTGTCCGGGGTCTACCTGAATATGCCCACCAAATTTGAAGCAGATCCATCGAGAACTTTGGCCGTGCATCGCGGACACACGGACACACACAAGCCGTATATAGATTTATCCTACATACGTGAGAGAGACACCCGTGAGATAATAATCGTTCAAATCACACGTGTGTATATCATGTAAATGAGGTCATGTCAAGCAAGTCTGGCAGGGACCTGTTTTTCCACTGCTTATGATGCCAAAATCACCGAGACAAACGTCATTATAGAAACACAAATTGCGCTCGCTAATTACCCTCGATGAATCTTTAGAACTAACACGTCACGCCACACTTTCAGAGTGACGTTTCTTTGCTTTGACGTAATAGATTGCACGAGGCTTTAGAAGAGATCGAGGTTCTAAAACAAGCGTCTTCAATTTAGCTGCCTCGAATGCAGGACATTTTCAGTAAAATACACGTAAGTACAGTATGTAGGATAAACAGAATACTACATGGCTTGCTGTTCCTTACCAGATTTACACTCGTTGCTTTATCAAATAGTGAACAGCTCGCTTTTGCTCGCAGTTCAATATTCAAAAAAACAACTCGTGTAAATCTGGTACGACACAGCAAGCCATGTAGTATTCTCTCTATATATATATATATATATATATATATATATATATATATATATATATATACAGAATTCAAGAAACTCTTTTTCCTCTGCATCACGCCACACAATGAAGGCTGGAAAACTTTTTAAAGCTTAACAAAGCTTATTTAAACAACACAATAAAAAGTCCAAAACCAAGCCAGAATGTCGCATCTTTTTAAATCCAAATTTTCGGCCCGCAGGCCTTCTTCAAGGTGCACAGACCAAGCGTCTATAGTTACAACATATATATATATGTAAAAAGAAAAAAAAGGCTATCCCCCACCTCCTCCAAGACAGTGTCCACCTCTGCCTTGACCATGGACCCGGGGCAACCTTTGAGCCTGGCGAAGAAGCTGAGGTTGGTCTGCACGGTCAGCGAGCCGAAGAGGACGTCGTGCTGCGGACACAGCCCCAAGCTCTGCCTGATGGCCGCCATGTCCGTGCGGATGTCCATCCCGTGGACGTAGGCCGTGCCGGCGGTGGGCGGTAGGAAGCCGGTCAGCATGGACATGGTGGTAGTCTTGCCCGCCCCGTTGTGTCCCAGCAGCACCGTGATCTGACCCTCGTACATCTTCAGCGACACGTCCCTCACCGCAACCTGGTGCAAACACAACGTTATTCGTACATCTTCAGCGACAGGTCCCTCACCGCAACCTGGTGCAAACAAAACGTTATTCGTACATCATCAGCGACACGTCCCTCACCGCAACCTGGTGCAAACACAACGTTATTCGTACATCTTCAGCGACACGTCCCTCACCGCAACCTGGTGCAAACAAAACGTTATTCGTACATCTTCAGCGACACGTCCCTCACCGCAACCTGGTGCAAACACAACGTTATTCGCACATCTTCAGCGACACGTCCCTCACCGCAACCTGGTGCAAACACAACGTTATTCGCACATCTTCAGCGACACGTCCCTCACCGCAACCTGGTGCAAACACAACGTTATTCGCACATCTTCAGCGACACGTCCCTCACCACAACCTGGTGCAAACACAACGTTATTCGTACATCTTCAGCGACACGTCCCTCACCGCAACCTGGTGCAAACACAACGTTATTCGTACATCTTCAGCGACACGTCCCTCACCGCAACCTGGTGCAAACACAACGTTATTCGCACATCTTCAGCGACACGTCCCTCACCGCAACCTGGTGCAAACAAAACGTTATTCGTACATCTTCAGCGACACGTCCCTCACCGCAACCTGGTGCAAACACAACGTTATTCGCACATCTTCAGCGACACGTCCCTCACCGCAACCTGGTGCAAACACAACGTTATTCGTACATCTTCAGCGACACGTCCCTCACCGCAACCTGGTGCAAACACAACGTTATTCGCACATCTTCAGCGACACGTCCCTCACCGCAACCTGGTGCAAACACAACGTTATTCGTACATCTTCAGCGACACGTCCCTCACCGCAACCTGGTGCAAACACAACGTTATTCGTACATCTTCAGCGACAGGTCCCTCACCGCAACCTGGTGCAAACACAACGTTATTCGCACATCTTCAGCGACACGTCCCTCACCGCAACCTGGTGCAAACACAACGTTATTCGCACATCTTCAGCGACACGTCCCTCACCACAACCTGGTGCAAACACAACGTTATTCGTACATCTTCAGCGACACGTCCCTCACCGCAACCTGGTGCAAACACAACGTTATTCGTACATCTTCAGCGACACGTCCCTCACCGCAACCTGGTGCAAACACAACGTTATTCGCACATCTTCAGCGACACGTCCCTCACCGCAACCTGGTGCAAACACAACGTTATTCGTACATCTTCAGCGACACGTCCCTCACCGCAACCTGGTGCAAACACAACGTTATTCGTACATCTTCAGCGACAGGTCCCTCACCGCAACCTGGTGCAAACACAACGTTATTCGTACATCTTCAGCGACACGTCCCTCACCGCAACCTGGTGCAAACACAACGTTATTCGCACATCTTCAGCGACACGTCCCTCACCGCAACCTGGTGCAAACACAACGTTATTCGTACATCTTCAGCGACAGGTCCCTCACCGCAACCTGGTGCAAACAAAACGTTATTCGTACATCTTCAGCGACACGTCCCTCACCACAACCTGGTGCAAACACAACGTTATTCTTACATCTTCAGCGACAGGTCCCTCACCGCAACCTGGTGCAAACAAAACGTTATTCGTACATCTTCAGCGACAGGTCCCTCACCGCAACCTGGTGCAAACAAAACGTTATTCGTACATCTTCAGCGACAGGTCGCTCACCGCAACCTGGTGCAAACAAAACGTTATTCGTACATCTTCAGCGACAGGTCCCTCACCGCAACCTGGTGCAAACAAAACGTTATTCGTACATCTTCAGCGACACGTCCCTCACCGCAACCTGGTGCAAACAAAACGTTATTCGTACATCTTCAGCGACAGGTCCCTCACCGCAACCTGGTGCAAACAAAACGTTATTCGTACATCTTCAGCGACACGTCCCTCACCGCAACCTGGTGCAAACAAAACGTTATTCGTACATCTTCAGCGACAGGTCCCTCACCGCACCCTGGTGCAAACACAACGTTATTCGTACATCTTCAGCGACACGTCCCTCACCGCAACCTGGTGCAAACAAAACGTTATTTGTACATCTTCAGCGACAGGTCCCTCACCGCAACCTGGTGCAAACACAACGTTATTCGTACATCTTCAGCGACACGTCCCTCACCGCAACCTGGTGCAAACACAACGTTATTCGTACATCTTCAGCGACAGGTCCCTCACCGCACCCTGGTGCAAACACAACGTTATTCGTACATCTTCAGCGACACGTCCCTCACCGCAACCTGGTGCAAACACAACGTTATTCGTACATCTTCAGCGACACGTCCCTCACCGCAACCTGGTGCAAACACAACGTTATTCGTACATCTTCAGCGACAGGTCCCTCACCGCAACCTGGTGCAAACACAACGTTATTCGTACATCTTCAGCGACAGGTCCCTCACCGCAACCTGGTGCAAACACAACGTTATTCGTACATCTTCAGCGACAGGTCCCTCACCGCAACCTGGTGCAAACAAAACGTTATTCGTACATCTTCAGCGACACGTCCCTCACCGCAACCTGGTGCAAACACAACGTTATTCGTACATCTTCAGCGACAGGTCCCTCACCGCACCCTGGTGCAAACACAACGTTATTCGTACATCTTCAGCGACACGTCCCTCACCGCAACCTGGTGCAAACACAACGTTATTCGTACATCTTCAGCGACACGTCCCTCACCGCAACCTGGTGCACACAAAACGTTATTCGTACATCTTCAGCGACAGGTCCCTCACCGCACCCTGGTGCAAACACAACGTTATTCGTACATCTTCAGCGACACGTCCCTCACCGCAACCTGGTGCAAACACAACGTTATTCGTACATCTTCAGCGACAGGTCCCTCACCGCAACCTGGTGCAAACACAACGTTATTCGTACATCTTCAGCGACACGTCCCTCACCGCAACCTGGTGCAAACACAACGTTATTCGTACATCTTCAGCGACACGTCCCTCACCGCAACCTGGTGCAAACAAAACTATTCAATACATGTAGGGGAAATAACTCTGTCGGGTTTGTATGGGTTGAGAAAGAGTGAACACCCTTGCATTTAGTTGGAAAAACAAACCACACGTGTTTCAGACACACCTCTCGCTGGTGACTGGCCTGTGGATAGTTTATCACATAAGCTTTTTCTTCTTCAGCGTTCCAGGATTGTCTGGTTACGTGTGAGCTTGTTTGCCCATTTGGGTTCCCTACACTATACTCTGAGAGCATAGTCAGCTTCACTCCGCCTTCGTTGGGTAGGCATGCTGGGTATTTTCGTGTTTCCATAGCCCAACGAACTCTGACATAGATTACAGGATATCTTTTATATCTTTATATCTTTTACGGGCGCACTTGGTCTTGTGCTTGCGTGTACACACGAAGGGGGTTCAGTCCCTAGCAGGTCTTCACATAAGTTGACCTGGGAGATCGGAAACCAGGCAGCAGCGACCGGGATTCGAACTCACGACCTCCCGATTAGGAGGCCGACGTCTTACCACCACGCCACTACGCCCGTCGTCCCATAAGCAAAACTATATTCATTTATTTTTTTACAATTACCACATTTAAAACATTTTATTCCGTTTTTACGGGTCACATGACGAAACTGTAACTAACCATTGGTCAAACATGCACCCTATATCAATTGATATATATCGCAGGAAGTCGTCATAGCCAAGTGATATCTCGCAGGAAGTGACTAATCACTTATGGGCGCCATCTTTAGACGGTCACTTCAAAAATATTGAAGGGAGATATTTCCCATAAACATTCTTTGATGAAGAATTGAATACACAACAAGCGAAAAGGCAAATTGTCAAAAAAGAAAAAAGCATGCCCAATCTTTTGTACGCAGTCATGTGTCCTAGAAATTGGATCTGAAGTCTTACCGACGGGGGTTGCATTGAATGGCAATTAAGCAGAAAAACAACAAGAGACTCAAGCAGCAGACACTTGTGAGAACGGGATAACTTTGACTACAATTTCAAAGAGATTTCACCCCCTAGCGAGATAGAAGCAAAAGTGTCTGCAGGCACAGTGGTTTACACCGCACCAGCCCTGAGATTAAAACGTAACTGATCTGACGACTCGATGAAGAAAACAGAGGGAATGAAAGGGAGAGACTGGAAGAGGAAGAGTTGAGTCACATTCACTGTGCATAATTCCTACCTGGATCATTGCGACTCACGCATTGTTACATAATCGCAAGTCTTTCAGCAGAGACAGTTCTGTGAAAGTAAAAGACAATTCTCTGAAATTATGATAACTTCAATGTCCATTGTTCAGTGAAAACGACCATCTGAGTTAATGTCAAGAAGAAGTTCTGAAACACGTCACGTTCCACATCAAAAGACGACATTCTATTCTCTTGCGTCACTATTCTTGGTTTACGGTACCATTCGGCGGCTTTAAGAATCCCTCCCTCTAAAGAACACATTTGTTCAGATTTTCAGTTTATAACTTTTCTACAGTTACTTCCATTTTAAGACTCCCTCCCTGAGTTTAAAAAATGTTGAGAGGTCTTAAAAGGGGGTTCCCATTGCATTTCCAAATGTCATGCCGAGACTGGTTGGTCACCTGGTGGCCGAACTCCTTGCGGAGGTGGACGATGCGGACTCCCGCTGCTAGCCCCACGGGGTCAGCCTCAAAGAACTTGCGGTCAACGCCCTCCGTGCCGGGGTGCCGAGCGTCGCTCGAGTCCGCGTGTCCGAAGAAATGGGCTTTGGTCAGAAAGAAGTTGAAGGGCTTGGGCAGGCCGAAGTCTCCGGGCGTGACGTTGTCTAGATACCAGGCGACCAGGAGGTGGATGCCCGTGTCGACCAGCAGCATCAGCCACACGTCCATCATGGACATCGTGTCCTCGTAGTCCATTGGCTCGGTCAGCTTGGACCAGGTCAGTGGCACGTTGGCCAGATCGTACTGCCATATGATCTGCATCGGCATCATCATCATCATCATCATCATCGTCGTCGTCGTCGTCATCATCATCATCATCATCATCATCATCATAATAATCATCATCATCATCATCATCATCACCACCACCACCACTATCATCATCATCATCATTCTCATCATCATCATCATCATCATCATCATCATCATCATCATCACCGCCACCATCATCATCACCGCCATCGTCATCATCATCATCATCATCATCATCATCATCATCATCATCATCATCACCATCATCATCACCACCATCATCATGCATCATCGTCATCATCATCATCATCGTCATCATCATCATCATCATCATCATCATCATCATCATCATCATCATCATCCACCCGATGCATACACATTTGCATGCCCTTATGGCCACACACAATACGGTATAATCTGCGCATGCCTGTAGTGTAAGGGGTGAGCATGATCATGGGGATAGGCAATCAGAATCTTTGCGAATCTCGCGGCATCTTATAAAACGCATTTCGGCACTCTGGCAGCACTCTTCCCAAATGGCTAGCAAAGCTCTGACAAGCTCTGAAAGGCTCTTCAAACTACAAAAATATCAAGCCCCTTCTGTTTAAAACTCTGCAGTTGTTCTTCTTGGCTACCCCATACTATGTCGTATTAACCTATAGCTGTCCTTGCAGACCTATCCTAAACGCCTTGTGCCTGGGGTAGAATGTGGATGCAACAGGTTCACCATCATCATCATCATCATCATCATCATCATCATCATCATCATCATCATCACCACCACCACCCCCACTATCAGCTGCAGAAGCACCACCACCACCACTGCCACCACCACCACCACCATCAGCGGCAGCAGCAGCAACATCACCGCCATTTTTGTTTTAATAATAAGGTCGAAACTAAGAAATTTAGTTCTCCTCGACATTTGGGCTTGTTAAGTACTGTTAGTCACCAACTTAGGTCGGAACTTTTGAAAATATCGTGCGATGCATTGCGCACTAGAGCGGTAGTTTTGAACTTTGGATTTAGGTCCCAACTAGCTTGGTAGTCTCCATTCATGCATTCCACTACTGGTTACAAAAAAAGTGTGTTCATAAGTGGAACACTTCAGTTTAGCGTGTGCACGATACAGATCCCAAGGTTGCGAAGAAAGTCTCAGGCTTTGGAAATCACTAATACATGCATGCAGGAAAAAAAAAAAATTAAGGACAATAATATAGAGAACACTTCATACGTTCGTGCCGAAGCCCAGCGCGTGGCTGAAGACTAGGCTTGCCGCCACCTTTTCCCATCTTGTCATAGTGGAGTACCAGGCGTTGAAGAATATGTTCATGAAGGTCGTGCCGAAGAACAGGAGACATGCGACGACCCCGGCGTAGCTGGTTTTCTTTAGGAGAGTTCCCATCATCAGGCAGAAAGACGTCGTGGCCGCTGAGTAGAGCATGAGGAAGACCCAGAAGAGTGACATAGACAGATCACCTAACAGCGTCTTGTTAGGCGTGATTGACTTCGCTGAGAAGACCAAAGTGAAGGTGGTCATGATGATAAAGTGGTAGAGGTAGATTGTCAAAAACCACGACGTCCATAGAGCTTCGGACGACAGGCCCATCATTTTCATCGTCTCCTTCAGCTTCTGCTCCTTCTCGTACACAATGAGCTTCGTGCTTTGGAGCACGTTCACCACCAGCGAGATGAACATGAGGAGATGGAAGTACAACCTCAGAGTTCGCATAAACCTTGGATTCGAGTAACGAGCGCGCTGGAGTAGCTCAACCAAGCCCAGGCTAAAGTTGCTGTTCCCGCCCCATTCTTCTATGAAGGCTTTTGACATCAGGTACTGAATGTTGTCGCTAACTTCAACCACTCCAGAATCCGATATCCCTAACATGCTAGGAGAGTATGTCAATTCTGTTTCAAAGTTTGGACGCTGTGGATGGTGTCGAATGTGATAGTCTGCTGTGAGGGGCAGCTGTGTGGCCGTCTCCAGCCCATTGAACCCAATAGCGACCACCATCGTAAAGTTGCTCGTTCGGTAATAGTCCAGCAGTGCAGTCATGTTGGAGAATCCCATCATCCTGTCCCAGTATTTTAAATAAGGCTCTGTAGGGCTTTGCCTGTCAAGGCGCGACATGAGCCTTTCGGTCAGAGCCGTCTTTGGAGTAAATCCAAGGATGTTATTGCCTGGCTGTCTCCAGGGAGGGATGAAAAAGGGTTCGATACTAGGTTGGTAACTATCGCACACACGTGTATAATCTTTTGGAAGCGCGACCTTTGTTGGTCCCCCTGCGCCGTCTAGGGTGCCGAGCTTGTAGACAAGAAAAGCGATCACTAGTGGAGTCGCTATCTCCAAGATGGTAGCGATGATGTTGCTTTTCTTCAGCAACACATTTTTGTACATGACGAGAACTACTTGTCTTCCAAACCCCATGATGGTGACGCTTTTCTTTTAGTCCTGGTGCCCGAGAAGCATTCCTAGCAAATATGTCGACGAGTCATCATTAGTCTAGATGTGCCCCTCTTGATGTAGAAACAAGGAACACTGAGATCGGTTTGCTTACCCTCACGCTTGTTTCAGCATGGCAGGCGAGCAGCCGGTAGTTCTCGACTGATGTAAAATAATACGTCAGCTTGTTACAGAAAGGAATGACGTCAAAAATGAATATTAGTCTGGGGACTCGTGGCAGGATATTGCATATCATTGAACAAAGCACCAAAATTGGCATACATATACCTTTTTACATTCTCTATCGAATAAGAGGATGACACAACTGATCGGAAAAGGTCATGACCTTCAAACCTATACTCTTCATAAAAAGAAACGCATCAATTCTAAAAGTCTCTATACTGCCAGTTTCTGTCAGAATCAGGTTTGCAAAATAAGAAAAAGAAAGCCCTTTAGTATTCCTAATGGCATGAGAGGATGACAATTTGATTAAATCATCACGATTATACTCGTCATAAAAAATAAAGCATCATTTTCTAAAATCGCACACAAAATTAACAAGTTAGTAAAAGTGCAAAACAGAGCAAGAACACATCCTTTTAGTATCCCCTGCGACAATTAAACACACAAAAGCACGCAGTCTCAAGTTCACAGTGAAAGAAATACATCTTTCACCAAATTGTAAACTCGGTTTTGGGGCGCGTGTTGTTCGTTTTACTCGCGAAAAGGGAAACGATGCCTACGCGACATCTTCTCAAACTTTCGCAAAACAGCAATGTTTGATGGATCCATATCTGCTTATCAGAGTAAACAATGTATCCATTGGAAAGGTAACAAGGTCACTAAATCGCTTGACACGCATTTTGAGTGATCATTAGCTTGATATCACTTACCTCACTTTCCCGCAAACAACAATACAGAACTTCCGTCTATCTCGATGTTTATGAGGCCTGGATGTCACTTCTGTAGCATGAGCCGCCACAGGAGCACATGACTTCCTTCTGCCTTGTTCTGAGGTATAAAAGAAGGCCAGTATATATATGGCCAGCGGCTATGTCAACCATGCCAATGACAGACATTCGGCTCTCCTGCCAGGAAGCCAAACTGCTGCTAGCCAAGCTAAAAAGAGAGGAAAGAGAGCAGACTCTGTCACAAACATGTGAAGAGAGAGGATGGATACACCTCCCCTACAATAGGAAAGGGCACCACCTCCCATTCCCCCCGAGACCCATGAGCCTGTTGCGTCGCTTGCGCACGGTCAGCAGCCGCATCTACTGGGACAAGGCAGTCTGTCAGTGTGGCAAGACTGGACACCTCACACACGTGTTTGAAGGTTGTGACACTCTCAAGGAAGAGATGGCTAGTCTCATCCGCTACAGAAGGGAGAATGCCCTCAGTCTGGGAGACTTTCTCCGCCCACACCCATCACTCGGAGAGATACCGATGATGGTCTTGGTCACCAATCTGTTCCTCAACTGTTGCGAGCTGGTTCTAGTGTGCTTGCAGCAGATCCAGCACAGCACAGATCCACTTCTGGAATCTTAAGCTAAATGTGTCTCAAGACACACATTTTGTAGTCCTGGCATCCTGAAAGGCAGAGGCCCCAACCTACAGGTTTGCTTCCATACCAAAAACGCCTCCTGAGACACGGGAACTTGGGAGCAGAGGCAACAGCTCCGCTTGAACCTCAGAAACCAAATGTGCCTCCATACACACAGATCCCTTAGACGGCCGAGGATGTGGCCTCTAAGGTTCTCTTGTACCAAACCGCCTCCTGACTCTGCATCAGATTGCTTGCGTTGGCGCGGAATCTGCTTACATAGACCCACATTAAGTCACCACCGAGTGGTAGACACAGACGACATTTGGTAGCACTGACTGCCAGCTCCACGGTAATGCGTACCCCTAGCGCGGCTCTGCTTGGGTGGGAATGTTCTGAGCAAAACACTATGTGTTACTCCATACCCCCCGCCCTCCATGGAACTTCTTGACCCCAACATATTGGGTGGGGAGTTTGCCCAGTCGGTAGAGGCGCTGGCTTTAAAACCGGTTGTTACTATCAGCGTGGGTTCAACCCCCAAGTTCGGCGCGAGATGTGTGTCCCAGAGTCAACTTTGTGCAGACTCTCCTCGGTGTCCGAACACCCCCCGTGTGCACGCATGCGCACGATAAAGATCCCAGGGTCACAGCGAAAGCCTTAGGCCTTGGAAACACGAATACATGCATGCAAAAATATGAAGCCCGGGTGTCCGTTCGGCCAACAGCCAATAAAGTAACCATTTCAGCACTGACCCAAGACGACCCAACCCGGTCCCTAGCTCATTTCAGGTCTCCTCTAGCAGCCGGCAGCCAGCGGTCTACACCCCTCCCCCTCCCCTCCCCTCCCCCTGCATTTTTATTTTTTATTTTCATACAAAGCCGGATTTTTTCCTTGTAACATGCCCCTAATGGCTTTGCCGTGAGGGCGTAAAACTTACATTTTCTCTTTCTGGCCAGTGGTGTTTCCCTCGACGTTGAGTGAAATGACCTTGAAGATGTGGGTCGTTTACTTCTCTTGTCTCCTTTCCTTGTGTTGAACATCAGAACTTCGGAAACTGACGACACTGACTTCTGCTTGTTGCTGATCTCCGTCAAAGTCGAACCAGACACGTTTCCATGCATTATCATACCTGTGAGTGCACGCAGACTTTCGGGAACAACGTCTGCTGAGACCTTAACAGTACCGTCAAAACAATAATCTTTGGAAAGGATATCTTTACGGACAATATGTGCGGCACGTGCAAGATGAAATGCGTCATCATCTAATGTTCTTGCAAAATTCAGCAAACTGCTGACGTCTGTATCGAAAATAAGGACAGTTTCTTTCCCTTGCCTTTGAGCTTGCAGATTTGGCACCATACGAAGAGGTCTTTCTTTGAGTCTTGTTGTATGAACCTTATTGTTATATGAACAGTCCAGCTCACGAAACTGGCTGTCATACACTTTGCACAGTTCAGACATTTTGAACAGTGACATGGACTTGCTTTCTCTCTCTTCTTCAATGAAAGAAAGGAGTTGACTTAACACTGTTAACTCATTTTGTTCGTGTGCGTCATTAATTCCCCATTCTGCTAAGGCTTTTTTAGATTTATTGTACAAAGTCAACTTGAAAGATGAATGATATTTAGCGTCCAAGGCATGCATATCCCCCTCTGATAATTTTCCCAAGAGTGATCGGTCCTGCACAATCTCTGCATATTCACGAATTGTTTGGTCTATGGTAAATGTACATGCGTTCACAAGTTTTTCAGAAGTACCATCTTTTCCGCATCGCGGTCACACACAGGTCCTATCGTCCTCCTTGTTTTGACGGGGCTGTGAAGTTCTTTCTGGTCATTATCTTCTTCTTTCAAGTATCTCTTCTCAGCACGAGCAACTTTCTGGTTATCAAATTTGTTCCTGCAGGTTCTGTGCCATACAGCTTTTTTCTCTTCAAAGGTTGTCTTCATATCATTACCTTGTTCAAAGAGATCCTTGTTCAAAACAAACACAGACGAATCCCCAAGGGCTTCAAGTTTCAAAATATTGTCGACGACACGACCGTACCCAGTCTGCACGCCAGCTTTGGCAAATGTTGATTGTGTCGGATTTACAAATTTTTCTTCTGTTTCTGTTTGGCATATCGCACATAAAGACCAGTCGACCAAGGCACGGGCCTCCAACATTGATGGGTGTGAATTACCTTCATGAACCGCTTCTTCTGAAGACTCCTCTTGTGTTGGCAGTGGTCTGGGATCCAAGCTTTGTTCCTGGACAGATTCCGGGAGATTGTGAGGGTCCAGGGAAGTCTCTGCATCCAGGATGAGATAACCTAATGAAAACAAACAAGGGCAATAAATCAACTGCAAAACAATTTTGTTTGTGACTTCATCAAACACACACACACACACACACACACACACACACACAAACACACACACACACACACACACACACACACACACACACCTAATACATAAGCGAGCAGGCATATCCCCCCCCCTCACCCCTTCGCCTCATACCTTCGCGAACCGTGTCTTCAGAAGACGTTCCTTGTTTTGGCAGTGGTCTTGAATCCATGCTTTCTCTTGACTGATGCAAGGGTCAGGAAACGTCTCTGTATCCAGAGTGATAAAACCGAATCAAATACAGACAAACAAGGAAATAAATCACATGAAAGACAATGCTGTATGCGACTTAACTACCCCCCCCCCCCCACACGCACATACACATAAAAACACACACATGCACACATACATTCTCTCTCTCTCTCTCTCTCTCTCTCTCTCTCTCTCTCTCTCTCTCTCTCTCTCTCTCCACACACACACACATACACACACCCACACACACCCACACAGCACACACACACACGCACACACTAACACACACACGTAGACAAACACAGACACGCACACACACAAACACACACACACACACACACACGTACCAACACGCATGGCTAGAATATTAGGTTACATTAGATATGTGACATGATCGTCTACGGCTCTGTGCAGCGAATGAGAGAACCCAGTAGTGACCGCACGCAAAACGCACGTGGATTGAATGAAGCATGCACTTCAAATGTCTGTGTTTTCTTATGATACATATAATGTTAATAGACTGTCGTACCGATTTCTGTACATGCAATAACATCATCAAGATTCAAGAGTTAATTACCAATTACCTACATATCGAAGATGTACAAAATTCAATTTGATTTCTGACTGTCAGGGCCACATAAAAACGAAAGCAAGGTAAACACGAACAGATCTAAACAGCAAGGCGTTTCCAAGATTTTGTGTCAACAAATAGTGTTGAAACAGTGTTACGGACAATAGCCGCTGCTTTCACAGGAACTCTTATTTTCCCAGGACGATCGTAGACTGGAACCATCTACAGGACGATCAAGTTCTGGCAGGATCTATGGAGATCTTTAAAGCCATATGTACTCGATGACTATACACGCTAATTGCTTTACCAACAGCTGGAGACATGCTGAATTAAGTTCCCTGCAAAATATTGTGGTCTAGGACCCCTTCAATGTTGAGATATGTTAATTTTCATTTTGATCTGGATCGTCCTATTTATAGATTTGCCAACAGAGGTAGCGTTGACGCAAGGGAAATAACTCCGCGTCTTTGTTTACATCCAAAGTTTTTGAGACTCTTAAACAAGCTGTAATGCATACATGGTCCGCGCATGGCGACATATCGTCATTACATGGTCTTATGGTGCGTTTGACATCGATTATGGGCAAACTACACTTTGTAAACACGGGAGCGCGTACATATGCCTTTAAATCTGATCTCCACCCAGTTTAGGACTTATTTATGAGCACCTCCCTTCCGTCGATCAAATGACAGAAGTGGTTTTTCAACGTATTGACACAGATACAGATCTGGCATTCATTGCAATCACTTTCGCGCCCCCCTCACCCCCTCCCGTCTACCCTCCCCCCTCCTCCATTAAAAACATGTATACATGTAACTGAAAGCATCTTACCGTTTACTCGAAGGTCGTGGGTGCAAAATATATAGCAGGCGCCTTCATTCTGCAAACTCAAACGCCATGCTGTTGCTCTTCAAGCAGACGACAAGTATTCCGCGCAAAGCGATACGTCTAAAATCTGATTGGCTAATATTCCCAAGGTCGCGGATAACTCGTGTTGGAGTTATCTCCCGCACTGCGTTGTTTACCTTCGAAACGATTTTTATTTAATTAATTTTTTCACCCTTTCATACTTGCTGGATGACTTGTGTCATCCTCTTAATCGATTCTTTGTACTTTTATGTGCAATTGCTGAGAAAACTACAATTTGTTCAATGATTTGCAGTATTGTGGTGTATTCTTGCCACGAGTCCCCAGACTATATTGTACGTCATAGTCTACTACATATTGTTCCTCATCAAAACAAATATAAAACACCGAAGCAACTACTTCAAGTTAGTTCTTTATCAAATCAAATGTTCGTCCACTTGGTGCTGACTTCATCACTATGGTTAGGACATGTACTGTGATGAACAGTGTCACGCCGTGGATCGTGTAACTCTGCATTTGCGCCACCGCAACTTTTTATCGCTTCACGCCGACGAAGAGGCAAGCTGCAAGGTAGGTCTCTCACAGAAAATGAAAATTTGTAGGACTTTCAGGCATCATCTTGATTCTTCATTAGTACATTTTAAAGAAGTATATACTCAAGGTCTAAGGTACGTGCTTTTTTAGTCGAAATGTCAGGTTTCGGCAGTTCTGAAGTCCGATTTCTGCTGGAATTGTAGCTGAAATTGCACGATTTGTCCCTTCCTTCGTAACTTCAACGAAACAGCACTAGTTGATGCATTCCCGTGATGATATCCTGTGAGCTAAACATGTCCTTTGTATTCTTGATGAATGCTGTTGCACAATTTTGTCTTTGGGTGACGCACGCGGCAAAAGAAAACACAAACAATTAGACTTCATGTTATACGCCACTGATGCTTGGTGTAATTCGCCACCGCAATTTCACGTCTTGGATGTTATTCGCCACCGCAACTGTCTAATGGTTTGCATAATATGTTGAAGAGTTCAGTGATTCTGTCACTTCCAATTGAAAATATTGATTTGGAGTTGTTCAGTTCAGTGTATAGTTCAGCTTTTGTAGAACACGTTTCTGAGACGCACCTGGCGGCGTTTCACTCCCACATTCTTCGTCATTCTTCTTTCCCGAAAAACGTCACGTCTGTCAGAGGCGTTCTTTTCTCTTCCAGCGTCAAACTGATGAGTTTTTGTGTTGTCGCTGGTAATAGGAATGACTGAATTTTAGAATTATTTCACACACATAAACACCAACAAAGCTTAAGAATTTTAGAATTATGTGGTATTTGGCCCCACTATGTTTTTAACAGGAGCGTTCCAGGCCCAGTTTCAGACTCAAGTGACCGCAAATCAAACAGGAAGAGGTAGGTTCCATATTGTCAAACTTAGTGATTTCAGCCACTGAGTGTTTATTGCTAGAATGGCAAGAATCGCTGCGCTCTTCAATCACATATACTTATACAATAACTTCTGACGGGATACGAGTGGTTTTGTTGCAGATGGATTTGGAACAGTCCGGGCAAACCATTGACAGCTTCCTTGATGTCAGTGATGTAGTAGAAGTTACTACTCGACCACCAGTGACTTTGACACCGCAGAAAAAGAAGTCAGAGCAAAAGCAGTGTTTATGCCCAGAATGTGGGAAAACATATAAACACCAACGAACATTAAGAAACCACAGGCTCTGCCATCACACAGAGGGTGGGGGTCCAAGGGTTACCTGTGGGATGTGCAAAAAAACATTCACGAGGTCTGCAGACCTCCAGTCACATGTGAACAAACAGCACATCGGGCAAAAACCATTCGACTGCTCCAAGTGCTACACAAAATTTGCGTGCAAACGCAATGCAAACCCAAACCGCCACACATGTGTGCAAATCACTAAGTACGCGTGTGATGTCTGTGGCGAAGAGTATAAACACAAATCAACACTCAAGGCTCACACCAACACACACACACACACTTGCTCACTCCTGCCCAAGATGCTTTTATCCTTTCATGTACAGGACGCAGCTTTTACGCCATTCCAAGAAATGTGTTGCCTGAAATGTTGTTCACAAAGAATTTTGTTTTCAGTTCTGCAATGAACACTTTTGAATAGATCCAGCATATTTTGATTATTATTATTTTTTTTTTTTTTTTTTTTTTTTTTTTTAGTTTGAAAAAGAAGCACTTATCTGAAGTTTTGTTAAGCACACTATTGAATTGATTCAACCGATTTTGATTAGCCTGTTATATTTCCTATTGATGTCATCATACTCTAAACCTCTTGAATCTCACAGTCCCAGGGATTTTTTTTGGGGGGGTCATATATATATATAAGCACATTCCAGTACATGTGGGTTATACACTCAAGTACAGATAAGCATACTTTTCGTACAGAAGAAGAAGAAGTAGAAGAAGAAGAAGAAGAAGAAATACTACAGTTTGATTTGTCAACTCATGGTGCCTTTAAATCCTTTGCATAGGCAAGATCACGCCACGCCCCTGAGTTTAAAACTTGCAGCACTAAAGTTAAAATGCTCCTATCAATTGCTGTCAGTTTTGTGACAAAAATAAAGGTTTAAATGCCTCCACGATGTTGATGCCTTTGAAAATAACAATTTGCGTAGTGCGGTGGCGAATAACAAAAAATGCGGTGGCGAGTTACATCTAACATTGAATTGATGCGGTGGCAAATTACAGAGAGTAGTTGACACTCTGTTTTTATCTGCTTCTTGCAAAGTATATATGGAACTATATACAGAGAAACTACACGTGGAGATTCATAAAACATTAAAGTTATCTGTGAACATGTCCAAGAATAACCAGTAATCTCCGTTTTGTTGCACTTGACGCAGAAACTGAAAATATGCCCAAAACATGGGGAAACGAGAAGAAAAACAGATCGTCACGATCACCAGGGCCATCAAAGCATCAAAAAATATATACAGAAATATAGCTAAGGATATAAGTATGTCAAATGCAACACTTGAGAACATGCTGAGTGCCTAGCATTCTAACAATTTAATTTATCATTCGAGAGACCTACCTCGCAGCTTGCCTCTTCGTCGGCGTGAAGCGATAAAAAGTTGCGGTGGCGCAAATGCAGAGTTACACGATCCACGGCGTGAGTGTATTTACGATTAATATTGCGTCATTTTCTTTCGCGCGCATTCTTTCTTTCGCGCTTTCTCGCGTTCTCTGCCGTCTTGGTTCTTTCTTTCCTCACACACACACATTGATGATGATGATGATGGTGTGTGTGTGTGTGTGTGTGTGTGTGTGTGTGTGTGTGTTTGTGCGTGTATATGTGTGCGTACGTGTATGGGTGTGTGTGTGTATGTGTGTGTGTGTGTATGTGTGTGTGTGTGTGTGCACCCATTGCACTTCGCTCATAGCGGTTACAAAGTATGTTTGAATACAGGCTGGACAGCCGTGTGAGAAGGGTACTTTGTACTCGGAGAACGTACTCTGAACAGGCTGTGTAGCTCAGTCTTCGGGTTGCTTTGCGATGATAGGCTGAAGCTATATATATAGCGATGGATGCTGCGGTTCCGCACTGCCGTTCGGATAACTCCATGCGGCTCGGTGAATGGAGCCAAATCGAAAATAAAGCCAAACTAGCAAAACATACAGTTTACATTTTGATCTTTTGAGTTTTTGTGTCTTTCGGATTCCGTTTTTTGTTTCATCGATTGTTTACTATTAATTATATTTCCAATCAAGAATTTACGTCGCCATTACCGGACGCGATTTCCGGTGATAAAAAAAGCTTGACGTAATAATGCCGCGCGCGAAGAGATTTGAAGCAATTCCGTCTGTCAAAATTAAGGTTCTCACTGGAAAACGAGGACGTCCTAAAACTGTTCAGGTTGAACTTGACTCAAAGCGAAGACGGCATAATGACAATGAAAGCCTGCTGGACAATTTGGGGTAGCGCGACTGTTAATTTTAAGATTTTTTTTTTTTCATTACTAGGATGTCCCATCTTTGGGAAATTCGGGTCGCTTCCTCACAGTGGAAAGCTAGCAGTGACAGAGTCGCACTACCCCAAAGTCAAGGGACCTATTAGTCCCGTTTCGCCGTTATCCCAATTCGCCCCCATACCATTTTGGCGACATTTCTCAGGCCAAGTGTCATTTTACCACCATATCATGTACCATTAGCTCCACATCTCATTTTGGCGCAATCCCGTTTTGCCGTTAGCCCATTTCGCCCCCATCCCATTGTCGCGACATTTTACAGGCCAAGTGTCATTTTACCACCGTGTCATACCACTATAGCGCCACTCATTCCATTTTGTCGCCATGCCGTTTTGCCGTCATCCCATTTCGCCGCCATCCCTATTTCGCGACATTTTGGATTGTGGCAAAAATGGGATTTGGCGTAGTCTTCCTAGTTGAATAATGCAGTATAGTAGTATAGTGAGGCTTGGCAAGAAGAATAAATAAACAAGTCGCGTAAGGCGAAAATACAACATTTAGTCAAGTAGCTGTCGAACTCACAAAATGAAACTGAACGCAATGCAACGCAGCAAGACCGTATACTCGTAGCATCGTCAGTCCACCGCTCATGGCAAAGGCAGTGAAATTGACAAGAAGAGCGGGGTAGTAGTTGCGCTGAGAAAGATAGCACGCTTTTCTGTACCTCTCTTCGTTTTAACTTTCTGAGCGTGTTTTTAATCCAAACATATCATATCTATATGTTTTTGGAATCAGGAACCGACAAGAAATAAGATGAAAGTGTTTTTAAATTGATTTGGAAAATTTTATTTTGATAATAATTTTTATATATTTAATTTTCAGAGCTTGTTTTTAATCCAAATATAACATATTTATATGTTTTTGGAATCAGAAAATGATGGAGAATAAGATGAACGTAAATTTGGATCGTTTGATAAAAAACATTTTTTTTCTACAATTTTCAGATTTTTAATGACCAAAGTCATTAATTAATTTTTAAGCCACCAAGCTGAAATGCAATACCGAAGTCCGGGCTTTGTCGAAAATTATTTGACCAAAATTTCAACCCATTTGGTTGAAAAATGAGAGCGTGACAGTGCCGCCTCAACTTTCACGAAAAGCCGGATATGACGTCATAAAAGACATTTATCGAAAAAATGAAAAAAACGTATGGGGATAGCATACCCAGGAACTCTCATGTCCAATTTCATAAAGATTGGTCCAGTAGTCTAGTCTGAATCGCTCTACACTCACACACACACACACACACACACACACACACACACACACACACACACACATACACCACGACCCTCGTTTCGATTCCCCCCTCTATGTTAAAACATTTAGTCAAAACTTGACTAAATGTAAAAATGGGATGGCGGCCAAATGGGAAGGTGTCAAAATGGGATGTCGCGCTATTGTTATGATGTAAAATGACGCTTGGCTTGTGAAATGTCGCGACAATGGGATGGGGCCAAAATGGAATGCGGTGAAACGGCATGGCGGCCAAATGGAATATGGTGTCCAAAATGGGATGTTACTCGTTAGTAAAATGACGCTTGGCTTGTGAAATGTCGCCAAAATGGGATGGGGCAAAAAATGGGTCGGCGGAAAAATGGGATTGCACCAAAATGGGATGTGGAACTAAAACCACCCCCACCACCCAGCGTAGAGGCTCTAAACAAGAACAAGTCGCGTAAGGCGAAAATACAATATTTAGTCAAGTAGCTGCCATTTTTCAGCAAGACCGTATACTCGTAGCATCGTCAGTCCACCGCTCATGGCAAAGGCAGTGAAATTGACAAGAAGAGCGGGGTAGTAGTTGCGCTAAGAAGGATAGCACGCTTTTCTGTACCTCTCTTTGTTTTAACTTTCTGAGCGTGTTTTTAATCCAAACATATCATATCTATATGTTTTTGGAATCAGGAACCGACAAGGAATAAGATGAAAGTGTTTTTAAATTGATTTGGACAATTTAATTTTGATAATAATTTTTATATATTTAATTTTCAGAGCTTGTTTTTAATCCGAATATAACATATTTATATGTTTTTGGAATCAGCAAATGATGGAGAATAAGATAAACGTAAATTTGGATCGTTTTATAAATGTTTATTTTTTTTTACAATTTTCCGATTTTTAATGACCAAAGTCATTAATTAATTTTTAAGCCACCAAGCTGAAATGCAATACCGAACCCCGGGCTTCGTCGAAGATTACTTGACCAAAATTTGAACCAATTTGGTTGAAAAATGAGGGCGTGACAGTGCCGCCTCAACTTTCACGAAAAGCCGGATATGACGTCATCAAAGACATTTATCAAAAAAATGAAAAAACGTATGGGGATATCATACCCAGGAACTTTCATGTCAAATTTCATAAAGATCGGTCCAGTAGTTTGGTCTGAATCGCTCTACACGCACGCACACACACACACACACACACATACACACACACATACACACACACACACACACACGCACATACACCACGACCCTCGTTTCGATTCCCCCTCGATGTTAAAATATTTAGTCAAAACTTGACTAAATATAATAAAAGGCATGCATTACTTTGTGGAATGCGATATTTTTAGATTTTTACAACTCACGGGTTAAAAGTGGCTCTGACGTCACTGTCACTACGAAGAAGGGCTGGAATGTTTGGTGGTTTTTTTGGCTCACGTAAGTGTAGCCTATGCGATCGTAACTTTGTCTGTCTGTGCGTGCATGCGTATGTGCGTATGTGCGTGTGTGCGTGTGTATGTCTGTGGTAGAAACTCTAACATTTGAAGATGTCACATTACATTGACGTCACATTATGACGTAAGAGGGTTAGACGTCACGCGAAGGAAGTACTGAAAGTCTCGGTCATTATTATTTTGAGCGGGCCGAGACTAGTTGGCAGTCATGTCCCTGTAAGTAGGCTACATGCAGACAGACAGATCTAGATCTAGTGTCTCGCTTTCTTGCACAGTTTCACCTATGCTCTTTCTGTGTGTGTGTGTGTGTGTGTGTGTTTGTGTGTGTGTGTGTGTGTGTGTGTGCGTGTGTGTATGTGTTACTGTTTGTCGATTTCTTACGTGAGCCTTGAAGGCTTCGCCTCTTGTTTAAAGTTGTTTTTACAGTTACTCTATCGTTACAGCTATTTCATTCACCTTTGCTATGTCTAGTAGTTTGTGCGTTTGTTTGCGTGTATGTGCGTGTGTGTGTGTGTGTGTGTGTGTGTGTGTGTGTGCGTGTGTGTGCGTGTGTGTGTGTTGTTGTTGTTGTTCCCATAATTCTGTTAAATAATACCATTTTCAGCGGGACAATCCATAACAAGTTAATTAATCCAACGCTCGATAGACAAAAGGCGAGAATTTACAAATTACCAATTACAGTACTAGTTTTCAGCACATCATCATACAGCGCATATATACATAACTTTACATTAACAGCACTATACTACTAGTTATCTATATTCTTATACACAGTTCAATTTTACTAGAAATTTCGAAGTCGAGCTTGGTTCTGAAATAAGACCTTCGTGTTAGTTTTTGGATTTCCGTACTTCAACTGGCTTATGCACATTTTCGATATCAATATACGGTGAAGGTTTTCTCTCTGGGGATATCACGTGTGAAATACCCAAAAAGAGCCTCTTCGCAGCTTAACTTTATATTTTTGCCTGATGGACTGGAAATTGATTCAGGTTTGTTTCTTTGTCCTCAAATGTTCTTTTGGTTGTGTGTAATTCAATTTCCATAACTTTTTCATGAAAAGCAGACAAAGTATCGTGCCGTGGGCTGGCAGTATCATGACAAGCAGACATAGTATCGTGCCGTGGGCTTGCAGTATCATGACAAGCAGACAGAGTATCGTGCCGTGGGCTGGCAGTATCATGACAAGCAGACACAGTATCGTGCCGTGGGCTGGCAGTATCATGACAAGCAGACATAGTATCGTGCCGTGGGCTGGCAGTATCATGACAAGCAGACACAGTATCGTGCCGTGGGCTGGCAGTATCATGACAAGCAGACATAGTATCGTGCCGTGGGCTGGCAGTATCATGACAAGCAGACATAGTATCGTGCCGTGGGCTGGCAGTATCATGACAAGCAGACAAGGTATCGTGCCGTGGGCTTGCAGTATCATGAAAAGCAGACAAAGTATCGTGCCGTGGGCTTACAGTATCATGACAAGCAGACATAGTATCGTGCCGTGGGCTGGCAGTATCATGACAAGCAGACATAGTATCGTGCCGTGGGCTTGCAGTATCATGACAAGCAGACAAAGTATCGTGCCGTGGGCTTACAGTATCATGACAAGCAGACAAAGTATCGTGCCGTGGGCTTGCAGTATCATGACAAGCAGACAAAGTATCGTGCCGTGGGCTGGCAGTATCATGACAAGCAGACAAAGTATCGTGCCGTGGGCTTACAGTATCATGACAAGCAGACAAAGTATCGTGCCGTGGGCTGGCAGTATCATGACAAGCAGACAAAGTATCGTGCCGTGGGCTGGCAGTATCATGACAAGCAGACACAGAGGGTGGAAGGGGGGGGGGGTATAGAAACTAACTTGTTCTCTGGCTTGGGGGGTGCGGGGAGCAGTTTACTTTAATTCTTTGCTTGCATCTAATCAGTGCTAAGTACACGGAAGAATTGACACGTAACACGGTCACCCAACCGCAACGGACAGGGAGGGACGCAGTTTCGCGCCCAACAATCACCCCCACAATAGCTCCGCCCACCAAGCCTAAGGGATGTTGAGTGACACACACATACCCAGCCAGCAAGACATTAGCGGCCGATAATCGGCCGAACACCCTTCAAAAAGTCGGGCCGGTGACGTCAAAACATACGACGCGGGTGTTGGCCCGACTAACTTTTGCAAAGAGGCAACGAGGCGGCCGATAGGCGGCCGAACACCTGCACTATGGCGGCACGCATCCGGTCCGATGTTAATCGGCCCGATGACTTGTTTGACCTGCGGTCCGACACCTTATGCCGACATCGGGAAGATATCGATTTCAGCGGGAAGACATCGGGACGATGTCGGCATAAGGTGTCGGGCCGCAGGTCCAACAAGCCATCGGGCCGATTAACATCGGACCGGATGCGTGCCGCCATAGTACAGGTGTTCGGCCGCCTGTCGGCCGCCTCGTTGCCTCTTTGCAAAAGTTAGTCGGGCCAACACCCGCGTCGTATCTTTTGACGTCACCTGCCCGACTTTTTGAAGGGTGTTCGGCCGACTATCGGCCGCTAATGTCTTGCTGGCTGGGTGCAGCTACAGATACAGCAGTATGTACCACCACCACCCCCCCCCCCCCCCCAAGTGTAACAGTGCAAAATTCACTTACAGCTACAGCTACAGCAGTATAACCCCCCCTCCCCCCAGTGTTACAGTTGCAAACAAACCTACAGATACAGCAGTGTGTACAACCCCCCCCCCCCCCCCCCCCCAGTGTAACAGTGCAAAACAAATCACCAGCTAGAGATACAGCAGTATGTAGAACCCCCCGCCCCTACCGCGTACCGCCCTCACTGTAACAGTACAAAACACCTACAGCTACAGATACAGCCGTATACACCCCCCCCCCCCCCCCCTCAGTATTACAGTATAAAACACACCTACAGCAACAGATTCAGCAGTATATACAACCCCCCAAGTGTAACAGTGCAAAAATTACTTACAGCTACAGCTACAGCAGTATGTACACCTCCCCTCCCCCTTAGTAACAGTGCAAAACACACCTACAGCTACAGCAGTATGTACAACCCCCAACCCCCCCCCCCCCCACCACTGTAACAGTACAAAACTCATTTACAGCTACAGATTCAGAATTATGTACATCCCCCTCCCCCCGCTGCCACCACTGTAACAGTACCAAACATACAACACTCCACCCCCTTCCCTCGTGTAGAGCGCAAAACACACCTAGAGCTACAGATACAGCAGTATACAACCCCAATCCCCCCCCCCCCCCCCCCCTGTGTGCAAAACACACCAACAGCTACAAAAACAGCAGTATGTTCACCCCCCCCCCCCTCCCCCTACTGTAACAGTACATAACACACCTACAGCTTCAGCTAGTTACATCTATGCTTGGCGCTGGTGGACAATATTCACTTTTTTTGGCAAAAAACCGCCAGTTTTGGCCAAAAAAGACAAAGATTTGGCCAAAACAACCCACACATTTGACCAAATAAAATAGATTTGGCTATAACTTTTTTTGGGCCAAAACTTTCTATGTAAAAGTTTTGGCCAAAACTGTTTATGTTAGCTAAAACGGGAGATTTGGCCAAACTTCTGCCACAAAAAGATTTGGCCAAAAAAAGATTTGGCCAAACAAAAAAGATTTGGCCAAATCTTCACTTTTTGGCCAAATCTTTTTTGTTTGGCCAAATCTTTTTTTGGCAAAATCTTTTGTATTTGCTGGCGCTGGTGGACAATATTCACTTTTTTGGCCAAATCTCTTTTTGGCCAAAACTTTGCTTTTTTGGCCAAAACTTTGCTTTTTTGGCCAATACCGCCAGTTTTGGCCAAAAAAGTGTGTTTTTGGCAAAATAAGTGAATATTGTCCACCAGCGCCAAGCAGCTTGGCGCTGGTGAACAATATTCACTTTTTTGGCCAAAAACGCACTTTTTTGGCCAAAACTGGCGGTTTTGGCCAAAACTGGCGGTTTGGCCAAAACTGGCGTTTTTGGCCGAAACTATACTTTTTTGGCCAAAACTTTGCTTTTTTGGCCAATACCGCCAGTTTTGGCCAAAAAAGTGTGTTTTTGGCAAAATAAGTGAATATTGTCCACCAGCGCCAAGCAGCTTGGCGCTGGTGAACAATATTCACTTTTTTGGCCAAAAACGCACTTTTTTGGCCAAAACTGGCGGTTTTGGCCAAAACTGGCGGTTTTGGCCAAAACTGGCGTTTTTGGCCGAAACTATACTTTTTTGGCCAAAACTTTGCTTTTTTGGCGTTTTTGGCCAAAACTGGCGTTTTTGGCCAAAACTATACTTTTTTGGCCAAAACTTTGCTTTTTTGGCCAAAACTGGTGGTTTTGGCCAAAACTGGCGGTTTTGGCCAAAAATGTACGTTTTTGGCCAAAAATTTGGCCAAAAAAGTGTGTTTTGGGCAAAAAAAGTGAATATTGTCCACCAGCGCCAAGCAGCTTGGCGCTGGTGGACAATTTTCACTTTTTTGGCCAAAACTATAATTTTTTGGCCAAAACTGGCGGTTTTGGCCAAAACTGGCGTTTTTGGCCAAAACTGGCGGTTTTTTGCCAAAACTGGCGTTTTTGGCCAAAACTGGCGTTTTTGGCCAAAACTGGCGTTTTTGGCCAAAAGTATACTTTTTTGGCCAAAACTTTGCTTTTTTGGCCAAAACTGGCGTTTTTGGCCAAAAAAATGAATATTGTCTATCAGCGCCAAGGGGTACTCAAAGATTTGGCCAAAAAATGAAGTTTTGGCCAAAACTATTTTTTGGCCAAAACTTTCAATGCAAAAGTTTTGGCCAAAAAAAGATATGGCCAAAAAAAGATTTGGCCAAATCTAAAACATTTGGCCAAAAAAGTGAAGATTTGGCCAAATGTTTTAGATTTGGCCAAATATTTTTTTGGCCAAAACTTTGCACTTAAAAGTTTTGGCCAAAACATGTTTTTGGCCAAAAACACACTTTTTGGCCAATAATGTACGTTTTTGGCCAAAAAAGTTTGTTTTTGGCCAAAAAAGTGAATATTGTCCACCAGCGCCAAGCATATACATCAGTATGCACACCCCCCCCCCCCCCAAGTGTAACAGTACAAAACACACCTACAGCTACAGATTCAGCAGTATGTACAACCCCCCCCCCCCCCCCCAGTGTCACTGTGCAGAACACACATACAGCTACAGATTCAGCAGTTAGTATGTACACCCCCCCCCCCCAAGTGTGTAACAGTGCAAAACACACCACCAGCTACAGATAGATCAGTATGTACACCCCCCCCCCCCAAGTGTTACAATGCAATACACGTCACACCTACAGCTACAGATACATCAGTATGTACACCCCCCCCCCCCCCCAAGTGTAACAGTGCAAACCACACTTACAGCTACAGATTCAGCAGTATGTACTCCACCCCCCCCCCCCCCCCCCAGTGTAACAGTGCAAAAATCACCAACAACTACTGCAGTATGTACCCCCCCTCCCCCTACAGCTACAGAAGTATGTTACCCCCCCCCCCCCTGTAACAGGACAATACACACCTACATCTACAGCAGTATGTACACACACACCCCCCCCCCCCCCACTGTAACAAGACAAAACACACCTACATCTATATTTACAGCAGTGTGTACAACACCCCCCTCCCCCACTGTAACAGGACAAAACACACCTACATCTACAGAATAAGATACAGCAGTATGTACTCCCCCCCCCCCCCTCACTGTAACAGCAAAACTAACATTGAGAGCCAAAAAAAACCGAAATCACTTACTCGCTCCATCCGTCGGTTGTCCTCGAGTTGACGTCTGAATCTGATTGTCATTGCCAAGAGCCTGACTCACTGGCTACACAACTATTCTCACCGCCACCACGTGGCACTGGGACCAGCACTCAGATTGAGATCCCGAGGCGACATTCGTCTCGGATAACATATCATCAATGTGCTGTCCAACATTCCCAAAAATGTCTCTTCTTTCGATATTAACTTGAACTAAGAAAACAAATAAAATTCGCTCACGCGGGAAAGCAGCAGCCATTTGCACACTCAATCTTGTTTACCGTAAGGAAAGCTATTTGAATATTTCAAGTAAATGATGGCGTATTTTTAAAATGTAAAACTCATGATTTGAGCTCATGCTGTATTTGATTGCAAATATGCAAATAAAACTTACAATTAATTATCCTACTCCTATGTGAAAAAGTCAACAAATATGAATAATTTAGTTTCGCATTTGCATGGTCAGTCTCATAATGTCACGCCGTTGCTGGACCGACGCTTGAACAGGGGACGTAACAAATGTTAAAATAATGATCATCAATTTGTTATCTCCCGTAACTCTGCATAATTTTATCGACAGCAACATTGCGTCGGGCCGATGTCGGGGTTTATTACGTACATTTATACACAGTCAAACGGTATCGGCGCGACAACGGATGACGACACACGACATATGACGACGTCACCCGACTGAAATCGTCAGTCGGCCGACGAAAGCTTGCTAGCTGGGTATCCCCTGATTACAAGAACCAGCCAACCCACGGGCGGGAATTGGTAACCGCCAATAAGAACTCAGATCAACTCTGACGAAACTATCTACTTAAACACGCAGAGTCAATTACTTGCCATGGCAGTGGGAACGCTCAGCCTCCACTACCACAGCTACTGTGATCAGAACCCTCAGAATGTGTGAGGTACACATACAACGAAAACCTCAATCAATAAGAGGTACTTCAACTCAATCTGCCTCACATTAAGAGAGCAACAGCCCAACCAAGGGCAATATGTGGACTGGGTGGCCGAGTGGTAACGCACTTGCGCTCGGAAACGAGAGGTTGCGAGTTCGACCCTGGGTCAGGGCGTTAGCAATTTTCTCCCCCCTTTCCTAACCTAGGTGGTGGGTTCAAGTGCTAGTCTTTCGGATGAGACGAAAAACCGAGGTCCCTTCGTGTACACTACATTGCGGTGTGCACGTTAAAGATCCCACGATTGACAAAAGGGTCTTTTCTGGCAAAACTGTATAGGCATAGATAAAAAAAATGTCCACCAAAATACCCGTGTGACTTGGAATAATAGGCCGTGAAAAGTAGGATATGCGCCGAAATGGCTGCGATCTGCTGGTCGATGTGAATGCGTGATGTATTGTGTACAAAATTCCATCTCACACGGCATGAATAGATCCCTGCGCCTTGAGTCCGAGTCTGGAGATACGCGCGCGATATAAGACTTCATATAACATATAACATAACAATATATACGATCTTCTCATCACCGACGGGCAAAACAGCCTTGACTACCGATCTCTACAACACCTTCAGTGGGAACGCGCAGCCTCTACTATCAAAGCTACTGTGATCATAACCCTCAGAATTTGTGAGGTACACATACAACGAAATCCTCAATCACTGAGAGATACTTCAACTTAATCTGCTTCACATTAGGAGAGCAACAGCCCAACCAAGGGCAATATATACGATCTTCTCACCACCGACGGGCAAAACAGCCTTGACTACCGATCTCTACAATACGTTTATTCTCATTGGAAACGCTCAGCCTCTACTATCAAAGCTACTGTGATCATAACACTCAGAGCTTGTGAGGTACACTACAAATCATACATAAATGATTATTTGTTTGTGGAGAAACAAAATAATGAGATGGGTTGAACAAACAACTACACCACTCCCCATACCTACCTGTACCATCAGTACACATAAAAATACGGAATAAACCCGTTAAAGAAACAGTGACATTTTTATCACTGCGCCTCATATAAGCCTCAATCACTGAGAGGACATTTGGATAATCAACCACCATTACATGCAAGTATGTCACGATCTAGTGACATAGACCAAGAAAGTGTCACTCAGTGGGGTGTCTTCTCTTGGTCAATTGCGACAGAAAGCGCCTGTGCGTGAGTCGGGGCTATACGGCAGAGTTTTGCTGACAGCGCAGAGCACGGATGTTTTGTGGCGCACGGATTTTTCGGGGGTGATTCTGCTTTGCGAGGCAGAATTGTCGATAGCTGAACTTGATATGTGACGAGGTTAGTCACGTTTTTTTTTGTCAAGGTTGTCTGTCTGAGACACCGTAACTGGGCACTTGACACTCAGCGGCAGAAGAAGAAGGATCGATACAGCGGTTTCTAGAGTATGAGGGTCTTCACCGAATAGAATATTCGGGCACTCTAGAGGAATTTCAACGAGATATCACCTTCTCACCGCCACATGTTCGCTGAGGACGAGTCGTCAATTTTCCTTCGCCGTGCGATGGTCTTCGCATAAGTATTCAGCAAGGGTTTTTTGGATGTTGTGTCACTGTTGACGAACAGAGGCCATTCCAGGGAGGAAGCGGGTTTTGCTTCCATGAGAGTGCTACATTCATAGGCTGTTTGAGGTAATAAATCATTATTTAACGCTGTTGACGAGTCTGTGTTTGTGGAATGAAATACTCTCTGTTGTTCTTTCCAGGTTAGCGCATAATTTGCTCTCTGTGACGCTAAAATGCTAATCTGTATATGGTTTTTGCAGATAGGGAGAGAAGGACGAAAAATGGCTGTTTTGTTGTTGTGAAAAGTCCGCTTGTGCAGGCCCACGTGCTCGATGAGATATGTAAAGATGACATGTTTAAAGGTGGAGGGTGAGGGGTAGCTGACATGTTTAGTGCACCGATGCTTTCTGTTTGCAGCCTTCCTAACTTCTGTTCGGCTGCCTTTTGCGGGACACTGCTAGCTGCAGACGTGTTAACCAGCAAACCGGCTAACCAGCGAACCGGCTAACCAGCGAACCGGCTAACCAGCTAACCAGCGACTGGGTGCGGCGCCTGATGCCTCCACAGTTCCCTGCTTCGTCACCACGCTAACCAGCACTTCATTCGACGGAGCAGTTGTGGAGGCTAAAAAGACTAATTACAGGCCGTCCACCCAGTGGCCAAAGAAAGCTAAGTGCACCATGTCTTTGCACCCCGTTGACCACCGTTGTTATTTTTGCTATCTGTGATTATACTCGAGTAGTGACGACGTGGGGTGTGTGACACCTGCATGAACTAGCACTTTTGGAGCAGAACAGTCGTATTTTCTTATCTTTACACGGGATCAGCGTGTTACTATAATTTTCTATATTCTAACTGGCATTTTGTCAGTGACCATTGGTTTTTACGTTTTGTGAACGTAAAAGAACATATTTTGAGTGAAGTCTCGAGGGAGGTGGCGAGTTTTTACATAAACAGGCGTCTGAAACTTATACTTTTGTTGTCTCTATTTAATTGTATGACTGCGAGAGTGGATCGTGGTGTGGTTAGTTAGTTAGTAGTAACTAACCGTTTCATAATCACCTTAAGTGATATATTGAAACGTGACAAAGTACACCCCAACAAGGGAAATGAATAATAGTCATCTATAAATGATTATTCTCAATCGAGAAACAAGATGATGAGGATATGGGTTTGAATAGTTGTCCCCTGACGAGGCTACCTTTCAGTTTCCCCCAAAAACCTCTATAAAATCACATGTTCAAAGAAGTTGTCCTAACAGCTTGAAACTGTAAATCTTGCCGAAAAGTACCATCTTTGGGAGAGGTACTTAGGGATCTCTGGGCTGCCTACGGCATTTGTCGGGTTTGGCAGACCCTTGATTTGTACCCCCCAAAATTATGCACACAGATAACAATTTAAATAGTCAAGCATTCAGAATGGCACACACACATGTGCTGGACAATCTTAACTATATGTTTATCTAACATGCACATTTTTACCAAGACAGTGGATACAAATTCAAGCCCTTGGGGCGACTTTAGACGTGAGCGAATCAGGTCTGGACAGGTAGGTATGGGGAGTGGTCTCATTATTTTGCTTTAAATTTTTATATTCATGTATGTACTGTTGCAAGTGAATACTCACACGTATCAAGCACACACCCACTCACACACACACTACTCACACAAACACTGATTATCACCACTCACACACACACTACTCACACAAACACTGATTATCACCACACACACACACACTACTCACACAAACACTGATTATCACCACTCACACACACACTACTCACACACACTGATTATCACCACTCACACACACACACTACTCACACAAACACTAATTATCACCACTCACACACACACACTACGCACACAAACACTGATTATCACCACACACACACACACTACTCACACACACACTGATTATCACCACACACACACTACTCACACAAACACTGATTATCACCACACACACACACACTACTCACACAAACACTGATTATCACCACACACACACACACTACTCACACAAACACTGATTATCACCACTCACACACACACTACTCACACAAACACTGATTATCACCACTCACACACACATTACTCACACACACACTGATTATCACCACTCACACACACACTACTCACACAAACACTGATTATCACCACTCACACACACACTACTCACACAAACACTGATTATCACCACACACACACACACTACTCCCACAAACACTGATTATCACCACACACACACACACTACTCACACAAACACTGATTATCACCACACACACACACACACTACTCACACAAACACTGATTATCACCACACACACTACTCACACAAACACTGATTATCACCACACACACACACACACTACTCACACAAACACTGATTATCACCACTCACACACACACTACTCACACAAACACTGATTATCACCACACACACACACACTACTCACACAAACACCGATTATCACCACACACACACACACTACTCACACACACACTGATTATCACCACACACACACACACACTACTCACACAAACACTGATTATCACCACACACAAAAACACTACTCACACAAACACTGATTATCACCACACACACACACACTACTCACACAAACACTGATTATCACCACACACACACACACTACTCACACAAACACTGATTATCACCACACACACACACACTACTCACACAAACACTGATTATCACCACTCACACACACACACTACTCACACAAACACTGATTATCACCACTCACACACACACACTACTCACACACACACTGATTATCACCACTCACACACACACACTACTCACACAAACACTGATTATCACCACACACACACACACTACTCACACAAACACTGATTATCACCACACACACACACTACTCACACTGATTATCACCACTCACACACACACTACTCACACAAACACTGATTATCACCACACACACACACACTACCCACACAAACACTGATTATCACCACACACACACACACTACTCACACAAACACTGATTATCACCACACACACACACACTACTCACACAAACACTGATTATCACCACTCACACACACACTACTCACACAAACACTGATTAGCACCACACACACACACACTACTCACACAAACACTGATTAGCACCACACACACACACTACTCACACACACACTGATTATCACCACTCACACACACACTACTCACACAAACACTGATTATCACCACACACACACACACACTACTCACACAAACACTGATTATCACCACACACACACACTACTCACACAAACACTGATTATCACCACACACACACTACTCACACAAACACTGATTATCACCACACACACACACACTACTCACACAAACACTGATTATCACCACACACACACACACTACTCACACAAACACTGATTATCACCACACACACACACACACTACTCACACAAACACTGATTATCACCACTCACACACACACTACTCACACAAACACTGATTATCAAGAAGACACATGCAACCACACTGGAAGACCATAAAACCGAATTGGGCGTTCAAAAAGCCATAAAAGGCTATAATTTAATTACAAAATTATCTTCGATAAAACAAGAGATAAAACAATTTCACCCAAAGAGTTGGACGTATAGTATCAAAGACGGCCAACTTTCACCCCAAGTTCGGTATTGGTCTAACAGGTAGGGAAGTTCGCAAACATCTTGGTTCTATAATAGTCTCCGCAAAAGTCGAACCTCTGAAATGCACTAATTCTTCCTCTAGTTTTTTCTCAAACGCTTGCGCATCTCATGCAACAGAAAAAGACATGATTGCTGCGACATATGACCAGACACATTGAGCATGGCACTCACAGGAGAGTGCGACCAGTTCCCTAATAAGTAGGTCAACTTCTCACACTTTCCATTCTCATGCAGTCTAGATACTGTATCAGGAATTGTATCGATAGACCCTGGCACATGGATAGCTCTCACACTGAAATTATATTTCACACAGAGCCAGAACATATGTCTCAGTAGCCCATTCACAAAAGGATGGTGGCTTCTGCCTTTGTTGAGGACGGCTTTTGTCACTGTACTATCTGTATGGATAATCACAGAGCTATCACGCCAGAAACTGGCCCATCTTTGCACACTTTGCACAGCTGCACATACCTCTTTATAATTGATGTCCAGGTGTTTGCTGCTGGTTCATCTTCACTAAACACAGAGTAACACCAATCACCGGCCCAAAAGGCGCCGCAAGCTGTATTACAGGCATCAACATGCACATGGTGAGCTTGCGCACTATTGTAGTATACCACACCATTAAAACACCCCATGAAACTAAGCCACCAGTTCACATATTTTCTGAACTCTGCGCTGAGTCTGATCTTATGATGCTGTTGCTGAAGAGGACGAATTGCATCCAGAATGCGCCGCATGAAAAATGTTCCTCCGCGGACGCCCAGTTCAAAAGGCCTGCTAGCCGCTGAAGCTGCTGTTTGCTTGCGCGCTTGCGCTGAGAGAACCCGCTGAGCTCCCTTTGCAGTTTGCCAAGTTTTTCTTTGCCAAGCAGTAGAGTGCAGTGTTGGGTGTTGATGTCGATGCCAACACCCAACACTGCACTCTACTGCTTGGCAAAGAAAAACTTGGGGCCCACAACTTTTCTCCAACTAATATGAAACCCTAACTTTCTCACTAGTTTGATCAAACAGTGCAGCGCAATATGTTTCTGCTGCAATGAGAAAATCATCAATGTAAACAACAACACCTTTGAACCCACGCCTACGTAGGCATCTACCTATTATAGCTTGCGAAAGGCGATGACAATGACTGGGTGCCACCGTGGCACCGAAAGGGAGGCTAGAATCGAACAAGTATGTTGCTTGTTTATCTCCCTTAAATGTCCACTTTAACCCTGTCACTTTATAATCATCACAGTGGATTGGCACTGAACGATAAGCGGCTTTCAAGTCTAATTTTGCACACCAATAGCCCTGTTTTGCTATTTTACAGGCATCTGTGATAGTTTGAAAGCGTTCAGAATGCAAAGTGGCATAATCGTTCATAGCACTGCCAAACGGCCGACTGCCGTCATGGATAATACGAACACTGTCACTACCATCGTCTTTTGGTATTGCAGCCAAAGGGCTCACTATCAGAGGCTTGTCAGAAGCGACCACATAATTACCCTGTTTTATTTGAGCACATAATGCTTTCTCTACAGCATCACTAAGTTCCAGAGCTGATCTATGATTGTTGCTTTCAGCATGTACAACACTAGCACCTTGGTCTATTATTCTAAAACCTTCACTAATGCCTTTCAAAAGAAACTCCCTGTCAGGGTCATTTTTTAGTTCATCTGTCCACACATCTACATGATTAAATTACATATTCTTACTCCGAATCACATAAAGAGCATTGACGCAGTCTGAATAGCTAAGGTCTGAAAAGGCTACCCGTCTTAAAGTTTAAAAGGGAAGCAACCCAACCACAAAAAAGGTAAACACAGCTATGGCAATGACCATATACCCGGGGAGTTACCTCCCCTGCTGGGTATGTGACGTCACTTCCACTGCTGCACCACGTGGTATACTCATTCGACATCTTTCAGTTCTGACGAGAGGTCGTGTTTCCAAAGGCTCTGTGTGCGTTGTTGGAGTTTTCATAACACCCACCGACCACCTACCCGTCTGCTTATCTTCTACCTGGTAGTTGGTGAGCTCTTTCCATTTTATCTTGCTTTTCGTAAGAATTTTTGGCTTGTTATTGATAACTTTCCGTCCTTTTTGGACTTGTGAATTTTCGTCAGTAACTGTTGTTGTTGTGTTGGCCGCCATTTGCATTTTGGCCGGCATGGCATATAACGCGAGTAGACGTGGCAAGGGCGATGTTAAGGGCAAGTTTAAGCCTAAATCATCTTCTTAAGGTTCTAAACCTGTGCTAGTTGTCCTTTCGGACAAAGAGAATAACACTGTCATGTCTGTTACCTTTCTCCCCCCGGGGAACTCGTTGTCGCGAGCGGTATTTCTACTGCTTGCGTCACTTCGGCGGCTTGCTCGTCCTCGTCAGACGGGCAAGCCTCTCTTGTTTCTTCTTTGTTGAGCTCCTTAGTTACAGAGATTCGCAACTTAGTGCGCGACGTTTTGAAGCGTGCTACTCCCGAGGAAAGCCTTTTACATCCGCCGGCAGGGAGCGATGTCCGCTCTTTGACGTCTTTTTCCTTTCCTGTTGCGACGGCTTCCGGTGATACCGGAACTTCTACTACTGCTTCTGCTTCTGCAGGAAGCTTACAAGGTATGTCGAGCTTGTCCTCCGGCTCTCGTGAAGCCAACGGATGGTGTCTGTAGATACGGAGCTCACCTGGCACGGGTCACTCCCGTTTTCCTGCTCAGTTTCGTTCAATACCCATTCAGCGTGAGTTCGATTCTGAGCAAGGGCGGTTTCCTTCGGAAGTCGCGCTTCCGGGTTTTCCCGGAAGCGAAGGTCCTCCTTCACACTCCCATTCAGCGGCAGTTGTTGGAGTTGACCGTGGACTGGCCTCCGGGCAACAGGGCTTCCGGCCCCAGTCATCACGACCAGCGTTTCCACATCAAGGTGTGGCTTCGCCGGCCGTGTTTCCGGCACAGACCGGATCTGCTTTCTCTCTTCCCGGTACTCCTTCTCGGATGTCCGTGGTTGAGAGTCAGCTTCCTGACTATGGGCAGTTGGGGCATTCTTCTCTTCACTATGGTGTTGGGTCGACACCCCTTCCTGTTCCGGCGGCTTCAAGCTTGTCGTCAGCGCTCCCGTCCCTGCCTTCTGGTATGGTTACGGGACATGACGGTTTTCGGTCTGACGGATTTCCGGTTTCGGCTTATCCTGACCGTCAGCTTGCCTCTGGTTCAGTTGACTTTGGTCAAGGTCATCCCGACTATTCTGACACGCAGTCAGTTGGCTGTTAGGGCAGTCTTCCTTTCACCATTCTGGCGTTGGGTCGGCTTCCCTTTCAGCGCCGGCGGCACTGTTCTGACCTCTCTTTTGTCCTGTTGCGGGCATTGGCGCTTTCAGAGCAAGGGCGGTAGCCGCTGGCGCTGCGCTTCCGGTTACCGGAAGCATAGGTCCTCCTTTGTAATTACACTGTGTGTTCTTTCCTGGAGTTGACCGCTGACTGGCCTATGGGCGTTCGGGCTTCCGGCCCCAGTCATCGCAACCTTCGTTTCCGCATCATGGTGCGGTTTCGTCAGTTGTGTTTCCGGCTCAGTCCGGATTCGCTTTTCCTCTTACGGACACTCCTTCCGGATGTCGGTGAGCGAGGATGAGCATCCGCCCTATGGGCTGTTAGGGCAATCTTCCTTTCACCATACTGGCGTTGGGTCGGATTCCCTTTCAGCGCCGGCGGCACTGTTTTGATCTCTCCTTTGTCCCGTTGCGGGCATCGGCGTTTTCAGTACAAGGGCGGTAGCCGCTGGCGCTGCGCTTCCGGTTTACCGGAAGCATAAGTCCTCCTTTGTAATTACACTGTGTGTTCTTTCCTGGAGTTGACCGTTGTCTGGCCTACGGGCATTCAGGCTTTCAGCCTCGGCCGTGACAAGTAGTCTCTTCACTGGTTGGGTGTTGCGTCTACTGTCTATTCAGTTCTGGTGGCTTCGGATTTTACCTCCTCTTTTTCTTACCCTCTTACGGGAGGGGTTGAGACAGGACGGTTTCCGGGTGGACGGGTTTCCGGTTTTCCGGTCATCCCGTTCAGTAGTTTTCCACTGGCAACTGTGACTTCGGCCGTGTCAGTTCTCTTGGCTATTCTGTTATACAGTCTTTAGCCAATGATCAGACATGTTCTGGATTTCCGTCTAAGCTCTTGGCTTCTCTCGAGGTCTCGACGGAGGTTACTTCCACATATTTTATGGAGGTACATCGGCTTCCTCTTTGGTTGCATTCAGCGATGTCGGACTTCCGTTCCGCGAAGGAGGAGTTTTTTCCTACTTCCGGTTCAATAGTCACCTTCAATGTGGGTACCACCTTTCGCAGGTTTTTGGCTTGTCAATCTCCTACCTGAAGTGGTATCCACGGGTTCCGGTTCTGTTACTCGTTATTCACGGGTCAGTTCCGGAACACGCTCAGCCTTGGCTGTCTTCGGCTACACAGGCTTCGGTTTTGGTTTCTTCTTGTTATAAGAAGTTCTCTTCTCTGAAGCTGGGTCGGAGCTTGCTGGTGTCTTTGCTCTTCCGCATACACCTTTCTGGTAATGCAGGAACTTAGAGGATTTTGGACGTCAGTTTTTGGAATTTGCCTCTTTTTCGGAGATGATCGTCAGAGCGCCCTCGCGCTCTTTCCCGGAGTCACTGAACCTTTCACACTTTGCGTGTATCAGGACTCTGATGACATCTCCACTCTGTTAGTCAGCCCTGCTAGGGTGAACGAAGTGCAGATAAGGGGCTGTCTTCCCTTCACCTCATTTTACAGTCAGGTGTCGGAGGGACTCGTTTCTCTCGCATTCTCAGTTCTCTGAGCAGGCTAGGAGAGACACTTGGGCTTTGCTCGGGGTAGAGGGACCTACTTTTCGAACTTTGGTGTTTTTACCAGAAAAGAAAGGTAGATTCAGTTGAATAGAGATCAGCAGATCTCTGACTTCTCTCTACAAGGGTTAAAGCAGAGCTAGCCTCCTCATGGGAGGCATGCTCAGGCCTCGGGACGTTTTAAGCCGGAGGCCAATAGGCAGTCTCTGCCTGATTCTCGATTGTCGAGAAATAGATCACTTTTGGGCAGGAAGGAGGGCAGCCCTAGCAGCAAGCCTCTCCCCACAAGGAAGTGCCCCCGATCACACCCCCCCCCTCCTCCGCCCTCCACTTGGGCGATGGCGGGGGGGTCTCCTACTTGCAATTTTCATTGGATGGTCTCTGGACACAGCCAATAGTTGTGGGAGTGGTGAGGTCGGGCGACTCCCATCGATCTTATGTGTGCATATTTGCTTATGCTTGAGTCCGATCTTTTAACAGTGATCTAGGCCCATCAGCTCGAGCACCCGCTGAGGTCTCTTCTGGTCTGATCTAGCGCTGTTCTTCGGGTATACTGCTTCAGTCCTCAGTGAGTGTAACAGTAGTTCAGCCACGGGCTGCTGCAGTGGCACTTCCGGTTTTACCGGAGAGGTTGTTTCTTTCACAGACGCTTCATAGGTACGTCTGAGTTTTGGAACAACGGCTGACCTTAGGGCATCCAGGTTTTTTAGCCTCGGCTGGTGCAACAGCCATTCCACCTGTTGGCGGTGATGGTTGTTGCTTTCCCTTTTCTTGTGGCTTCGGACTTAGACTTTCTTCCTTTATTCTCATCTTAAGCAGGAGATGAGATAGGACGATTTCCGTTCGAGTGGGGTCTCCTGTCGTCAGGCTTCCCCGTCTTTTCTCACTTTTGGCCACAAGCTTCTGGACTTGGTCCTGGTTTGTCTTTCGCCGAGGCTGACTCTGTCTTTCTCTAGCGATCAGACTCGTTCTGGTGTTTCGTCCAAACTTAAGCTGCGCTTGAGTTGGCCTCGGAAGTAACATTCAGATTTTCCTGAGGGGGCATTGTCTTTGGCAATGTATGTTTGAGGAGTCATTCTTTGTGGCTTAACACCTCTCTCAGGTTTTTGGCTACTCCTCTCCTTTTGGGCAGAGGGTTAGCTAATGTTCCGGTTTTTCTTTGCTGTGGGCTTTTAGCCCAGCATCTGGTTTGACAGCCGAAACTTACGTTTCTTATGTTTACCTGTGTACTGTTGGTACTTTGGTACATGGTTGTCCTTCGGGCTTCATGGCTTTCAGCCTTAGCCCGTGCTATAGCCTCCTGTCTAGCGTGGGCGGCTATGGCATTTTCGGTTCCTGTGACTTCGGATTTGGCTCTTCCTCTTCTTCCTCGTCCTAGCACGAGGTGAATCAGGACGACTTCCGTTGGGTCGGGTTTCCTTTTACAGTCACCCTTCTACCACAGGCAACTATGACTACGGCGTTTGCCCGTTGATCTCTACGTCTGACTCTCAGTCTTTCAGAGTTAGTCAGACGCGATCTACTTCCTCGTATTACCTCTCTCTCTGCTTTCGCATTGACTGGTAGAGGATTACCGGCGAACGTCTCTTTTTCGGGATTTCCCTGTCGAGGTGGGCTCTGGTACCTTGTACTCAGTTGTCTCCCTCTCTATCTTGGTGGATATTAATCACTCTTTTCTGGAGCTGACTTTTATCTCACAGTCCTTTCGGGCTTCACTCCATCCCAAGGTTTGCGTACTTTGGCATGATTGTCTTACGGTCTCCGTGAGGTTTGTCCTTCACTGTTCTGAGTGGACATCCTTACGCACGGATCGTTTCTAGGGCGGCATTTCCTTCCAATAGAAAGGGGGTGGGGGCAGCTTGTCTTTCCCCCTACTCGGCTCGGGTTAATCCAAGGCTGGGGTCTCTTTCTGGGTCGTTTGGTCCAGGAGATCGGAAGAAGTGCTGGGCTCAGATTTCTGGCTCTCTGATGTTGTCTTTCGCAACTTTTTTGCCTGAGAGACATCTCGGCTGTCAATCAGGATGGGTCTCAGGTCCTTACCTGCCTTTTTGGCAGTGGGCCAGTTCCTGGCTAGGGTTTAGGGTGAGTTAGATTTTCTTTCTCACTGGGCCTTTTTCCTGACCTTTTGGCAGCAGGCCAGTTTTTTGGCAAGGTTTTAAGAGTGAGTTTGGTTTTTCATTCCCACCGCCTTGTTGATGCTATCTGCTCTTTATGTGATTCGGAGTAAGAATATGTAATTTAATCGAAAATTTTTAAGTAAATTTTCATTTCATTAATATACTTACCCGAATCACATAGTGTATTCCCTCCCGCCAACCCCGCTTATGATATTTTAGTTTTCTTTAATGTCGAATGAGTATACCACGTGGTGCAGCAGTGGAAGTGACGTCACATACCCAGCAGGGGAGGTAACTCCCCGGGTATATGGTCATTGCCATAGCTGTGTTTACCTTTTTTGTGGTTGGGTTGCTTCCCTTTTAAACTTTAAGACGGGTAGCCTTTTCAGACCTTAGCTATTCAGACTGCGTCAATGCTCTTTATGTGATTCGGGTAAGTATATTAATGAAATGAAAATTTACTGAAAAATTTTCGATTAGCTATGCTAGTGACCTTTTCACTGTTGCCTAGCCACTGACATGTGAAAGGATTCTGGGGAGTAAAGGGACTGTCAAATTTGTGGCCCACCTTATTGTCTGAAGCTGGCTGCGCGTGTCCCTAGCTTTTGTTGCTGTTGTCGACGTTACTGGTCGTTGCTGCTGCCGCTGATGGGTGTGATGTCGCTCGATGCACTGGTTGCAGACAGACGGAGCAGCAGTGCTCGTATTGGCACCGCTGGGCAAACGAGCAGTGCCCGCGGTTCCACTGCATACACACCTCCTTGCCGCTGGGGCCTACGATGCGTTGTGATGGTGGGGTGGGGCGTGACTGTTGGCGACGGTCGGCGTGTTGCTGGTGGTTTGTCGGTTGTCGCTCCCTCAGTGCTACCATCGCCAAGTGTTGCGAGTCACTGCCCCACCTGAACCCGTACGCTGCTTGGCTGACCCTGTACTGGTGATCGTAGGCCAGCACTGAAGACCAGGTGACTTGCCATTTCGCCGAGTTTTGCGGTATATGCGAGGTAGTCAACGATGCACCGACCCGACAGCCGGCCGTTCTCGATAAGTTTCGCCATAATTCTTGCGTTGGCACTTAGAAACTGGGCAGGCGAAACATTGTCTAGCTTGGTTTTTTGATTGGTGCTCAGTCGAATGAATACGCCCTCTCTAAGCTCGATCTCCTGCTGTTCCGCCTCCCGGAATGTGATGAAGTCTGTTATTCTGAGGGCCTCTCCTGAACGTGGCTGTGTGTTCAGTAAAAGTGTAGGATCCAGGTCTACACGGCCTCCGTCCAGCGGCGTCGCGGCGCCCGTGCCGGTCTTTGACCTCTGCAATAACTCGTCGAGGGACGTTGCTGTCGTTGCCGCTGTCGTCGCCGCCGGTGATGTCGCCGCTGCCTGCTCTCTTGACAGTGGCCCATCGTTGCCCTGAAGTTTACGTATCAGAGCCAAGGTAGCAACATGGTGGCCCGGCTTTAGTTTGAGTTCAGTCACACTGGCCCTCGTGGCATTTACCAGTGCGATGTGCGTGTCAAAACCGGCCTCCACCAAAATTTC
Organism: Littorina saxatilis; assembly: GCF_037325665.1. Lineage (NCBI taxonomy): Eukaryota > Metazoa > Mollusca > Gastropoda > Littorinimorpha > Littorinidae > Littorina > Littorina saxatilis. The sequence goes on from NC_090251.1 coordinate 2,382,992, forward strand.
TGCCACTGTAGAAGGAAGCTGTTTGACCCACTTGTCAAACTTGAATTTGGAACTGTCTCTGTCAGTCATTTTGCACTGCTGCGTATAAAAAGTTGAAGTAAAAAGAACTGAGTAAAAATGTCCAAGTCAGCTTTGCTGGCAAAAAAGGTTTGCTGCTGCTGCGCCGGTGTCCAAAAGCTGACTGACTACACTGAATACAAAATCTAACAATCACATATCTGGGCGTAGGAATATTTTACTCAATAGGCCCTACACACACAACTGCCACACGATACAGGACCCCTCTCACGTGCAGCCCGACCCATCCGCCGAACACGCTACTCCATTGTGTAACCCATCCCGCAGAAGGGACCGACTGCACGAGAGACCGAGCTGAGCGCACTCACACAAATTTAAACATTATTTATTCTAAATAACACGCCTCGCGCGCTTTGTTCCGACCGGCTACATATACTGATATTACTAATTTATTCATTAAGCTTTTCACGCCAAAAGATCAGTCTCTTTTGCTGCAACCAAAAGACGACAGCTGTCAATAATATTTACATCACTTAATCAAATATCTAGCAGTTATTCTAACTTACCTGAGTTTGAGTTTTAGAGCTGGACTGTCGCAAGGTGCACTGTCAAAGAAGCCTCGTGCGCGAATAAAGACTCCCGCGATACTTGCTGCGTTTTGAAAAAAAATTTATTCTCTTTTTGTGAATTTTTTTTTAACATGTAAGTATTATTAATTATGCTATACATTACAGGACATCACCTAACCAAAGGGACAGAACCATACAACAGGGAAAAAAAACACTTGAACAATACAACATACAGGGGGTGGGAGGATGAGTGGGGGAGGGGGGATGTTCAGGGCTTGGTGGTCGCAGTATCAAAAGGATTTAAGAAAGAGAAAAACCTAAGGGTTACATCAAAACATGCATATATATACAGGCGCCAATCCTTGTAAAATGTATCTACTGTATTATTCACAACTGCGTTATACTTTGCTTAAAATTTCTACTAAATGTCTGAAAATGAGTTTTGTTTGTGTTCATTTTGGAAATATATACGTGGTGTTTGGCACAGATTATTAACACATCAAAAGCTTCATCGGTGACTACATTGTTCGCAACTCCAAGGAGAACCAGTTCTTTAGACAGTTTTAAATTGTCACAATGGGTGCTGTTCGCCTTTAGCCAATTTACAAATTCTATCCAAAAAGTCTGCACTTTATCACACTACCAAAACATATGTAAAAGGGTTTCTTCATTTCTACAGCAAAATGTACACAATGACGTATCCACAATTTTTCGCAAAATTAGAAACCGTTCTGTGGGCAAAATTCTGTACAATAATCGGTACTGGAACCATCTTAGACAAGTGTCTTTTGTTGTTTTAAAACATGTTGAAAAATAGCCTTCTTATCTAACAAACAGTCTAAAGATTCAGACCATTTTTCTGTACATTTTGGGACCGTAACATGTTCAATCAGTTTGCTGCGTTTTCAGTTACGGTAGTTAACTCCCTTGCGTCGTCTTTTTACTGGGAAACCGATACAAAACATTGCATATTAAAATGTTTTGCCCCAGCAGAAGAAATGTAACGGTATATCCCTTTTAAAAAGTATACGTATGTGTTCATGCTAAACATGTCTCACTCTTGTTTTTGTTTTTCTGGATTTGCCTGTAAACAAAACGAACTGGGCGGCACAATTATTTCGGCAACTTGCCGCTCGCGCACGCGCGGAGTTGGCGATCCTGTCTAATATATATCTATGATCTGACAAAGAGTAACTTTGTTTTGCTTTTTACATTTAGTCAAGTTTTAACATCGAGGGGGAATCGAAACGGGGGTCGTGGTGTATGTGTGTGTGTGTGTGTGTGTGTGTGTGTGTGTGTGTGTGTGTGTGTGTGTGTGTGTGCGTGCGTGCGTGTGTGTAGAGCGATTCAGACCAAACTACTGGACCGATCTTTATGAAATATTACATGAGAGTTCCTGGGATTGATATCCCCGAACATTGTTTTCTTTTTTTTGATAAATGTCTTTGATGACGTCATATCCGGCTTTTCGTGAAAGTTGAGGCGGCACTGTCACGCTCTCATTTTTCAACCAAATTGGTTGAAATTTTGGTCCAGTAATCTTCGACAAAGCCCGGACTTCGGTATTGCATTTCAGCTTGGTGGCTTAAAAATTAATTGATGACTTTGGTCATTAAAAATCTGAAAATTGTAAAAAAAAACATTTTTTTTATAAAACGATTCAAATTTACGTTCATCTTATTTTCCATCATTTGCTGATTCCAAAAACATATAAATATGTTATATTTGGATTAAAAACAAGCTCTGAAAATTAAATATATAAAAATTATGATCAAAATTAATTTTTTGAAATCAATTTAAAAACACTTTCATCTTATTCCTTGTCGGTTCCTGATTCCAAAAACATATAGATATGATATGTTTGGATAAAAAACACGCTCAGAAAGTTAAAACGAACAGAGGTACAGAAAAGCGTGTGTTACGGATGGTTTTTCGTGTAAGTGTCTGTGTGTATTTATGCTTCTATCAGAAAAATGCGTGTGCTACTCTGTTTACAAACTCCCGTCTCACACACACACAACACTCAAACAAGGCACAAAGACTGAACACAATTAATGCCCTTTGCCCTCGTACCTATATTGTAACATCAACACAAAAATACAAATATGTTATCTCTCATGCAGTCTACAAATCACTTGCATTCATGTATAAGAAGAATAATATCTTGAAAACACGTAGGAGACTAACTGTCTCACGATTGATGAAGTTCTCGTTTCACACAATTCTTCTGACGATTATGTTTCCTGTTTAACACAGTTTCACTTTACGCACATTTCACATGTCACGTAATTCTCAGTTGACGACGTCTTCGTCTCACACAATCCTTCCGACGATTATGTTTCTTCAGTGGTAATTCACAAATACAGTGTCTACTCACTCTGCAGCGGGTACATACCCTGGATCCATATCACCCACGACGAAATACAGCTCGTGGTGACTATGGGGTGAGGCTCCACCGGTTTCCAGAACTCCAGCGCTGATTCAACCTTGCGCCCACAATCAGCGGATTCGTGGCGCTAAGGAGGGAATGCCCGTCTCTCTCTCTCCCGCCGTCGAGTGGTGCCATTCGTCACTCCGACCGGGGTGCTGCGTAAAAAGTTTATGCTACCATAAGTCTCAATTCCTAGATAAACTTTTCCACGAAATAATACTGCTATTCTTTCTCAATACTGTTCAATTATCCGTCAACTAACTTATGCTGTTATATTATTTACACCAGCTCATTTACAAGTAACTTCATTACCAAAAGAACATACAACATTCCTTTTCAAAATGGCTGACACAGCTCACGCTTCTCCAACCCAATTTACAACATGACTCTCACAGTCATTTCACAAGTCAATATTACTGAGCAAAATACAATTCAATAAATACCTGTATATTTACAGCATAGAATCACTCATGATTCTTCCACAACACGAGTCGTACGGTTCGACCTCAATGTTTGGTGAGCAGCGTTACAACCCAAACGTGGAGACATCCAGAAACACGTCTCTTCTCTTCAACTGTCAGGCACGCTCTAACCTTCATATCCAACAATGTTAACACTCTTCTCTCTCATTGGTCCATAGTAGCCAATGGAGAGATGCTTTACAAAAATAGGTCACCTCATCTCAACAGGTGCTACTAGAATCACGCAGTCGAGCCGTGATAACTAAAAGTATGGCAAGCCAATCTGTACACATTTGTTTAAACCATCTAATACTGAATTATGTACACATCCATTTGTCACATTACCCCCTCCTCCCAGAAAAAAATGACCGACCGAGGTTATTTTTTCTTTAGGATAACAGGTGAATGAGGGTAACTGCTTCACTGCAATACAATTTCCATATCGCATTCCACTACGGAACAAACTGGTCGTGATCTGAACGTGACAGCAAATCAGCAAACACGTTCCGCGTTCCTGGTATTGGTTCAACAGTGAACCTGTACTCCTGCAAAGAGAGTGACCATCGCAAAACTCTCGCGTTCTTGAAACGACACGTCTGTATATAAGTGAGTGGTTTATGATCTGTCTCTAAGATGAAGTCCACTCCCCACAGAAACTTGGAGAATTTTGCAACAGCCCACACGATTGCCAGACTCTCTCTCTCAATTGTGCTGTATCTGGTTTCTCGCAGCAACAGCTTTTTGCTTGCAAAGGCAACTGGGTGTAATGTACCTTCAAAATCCTGCAGCAAAGCTGCGCCCAAACCAACCCCACTGGCATCAGTTCTGAGTACGAAAGACTGGTCTAGTCTTGGCAACTGTAGAACCGGAAACTCAGAAAAAATCTGCTTTATCTTTGCCAATGCATCCTCACAGGCAGGCGTCCACTGTATGGTTCGACCACTCGAGTCTTTAACCAGATCCGAAATCGGTGCTGTCAGAGTTGCGAATCCTGGAACATATCTGCGATAGAAACTCAACAACCCCAACAGAGATCGGACCTGCTTCTTGGTGGTAGGAGTAGGAATTGCAAGAATCTTCCTGATCTTCTCCACCTGAGGACGAAGCATTCCCTCTCCCACAACATGTCCCAAGAACTCAAGACTGCGACAACCTGTCGAAATCTTTGACGGCTTGGCGGTGAGGTTGAATTTCAACAGTTTCTGTAGAACTCCCCGTACATGCTTCAAATGGGCAGAAAATGAACAACTGTGCACCAAAATGTCGTCAAAGAAGTTCATGCTGGAGACTTCCTGAAGCCTCAACATTCGCGTCATGCGAGCGAAAACTGCCGGAGCCGACACAAGACCAAAAGGCATTCTGATCCATTGGTACAAGCCCATGTGCGTAGCAAACGCTGTTTTATGCCTGTCAACGGGGTTTACAACAATCTGCCAGTACCCCTTTGTGAGATCAATGCGAGTGAAGTAAGAACACTGAGCAAGGCTTGTAAAGAGTTCATCAACATCTGGGATAGGTTCTGCGTCAAACACAGTCACCTTGTTCAAAGCTCTGTAGTCAATGCAAAATCGACAAGCACCATCTTTCTTTTTTACCAAAACCACAGGAGCTGAGTATGCAGATTTGGATTTTTCAATCACACCTAAATCGATCATAGTCTGCAGCTCTCTTTCAACCACTTCTTTTGAAGAGAATGGTAAATCATAAGCACGTCGTCGTACTGGCACATCTGTGGTCAGTTCGACATCAAGAAAGAGATCTCCACTGAATGAACCTGGCAAAGTTGTCAAAATCTGAGCAAACTCAGAAAAGACACCCTTAAGACTCGACCTTTGCATCTCTGTGAGCCCTTTGTCAAAATCTATTGACGATATGTCTTCATCCTTCATGGAGGATGCCATCGGAATGGACAGGGTAGGTAACGTAGTCAAATCATCCTCATCTTGTACCACAGCAATGGTATCACCTACCACCAATGGAGGTTTCTCTGGTCCATAGACTGGTAAAACAGTCTTCTTTGCTTTTTCAGGGAACCTATCAGAGACTGTCTCAACCCTGAAAGTCGTGATAGTGTTCCAAGAAACACACTTGCCCCCTGACACTGACGTATCACACTCCTGCTTTGTCTCAACAGCACTCATGCCTCGTCGCAAATACTGTTTTAACATGTTAGCGTGAAAGATCTTTGATCGACCTCTTACCAGGATTTTGTAATCCGGGTGCAAGCATTCTTGGACTTGATAAGGGCCAGACCATGTCATCATTAGTTTGTTGGTATTAGTAGGCACTAAGACTAACACCTCGTCCCCAACATCAAAAGTACGCTGCCTCGCACGTTGATCAAAGTATTTCTTCCCTCTTTTGGAAGCTTCTGCTGAGTTTTGTTTTGCTAACTCACACGTTTCTGTAATGATGTTTTTTAGTTCCAACAGATACGCATAGATAGGTTTTGCTTCAGCATCATCAGCATTCGGACCTTGAGTCCACGAATCTGCTATCAAAGAAATGGGACCTCTCGGTGAGCGACCAAACATGAGCTCAAAAGGGCTAAACCCTGTACTTTCAGATGGAAGCTCTCTGCATGCAAACAGTAACGCTGGCAAATAGCGATACCATGCCTTCGGCTGCGTATGGACAACTTTTCGCAACATCGCTTTCAGAGTTCCATGAAATCTCTCTACAGTCCCATTCGCCTGTGGATGATATGGCGAAGTTCGCACAGCACGCATACCGCACAACGCATGAAACTGTTGCATGTGTAGCAAAGTGCACTTCGCTACCCTAAACACTCTAATCATCGCATAGCGAAACAGCCTTGTGTACAGTACAAACGGGATAACCCATCCCATAGCAGACGATACGATGCTGCGCGCGCACCTTGCCGGCGCAAATTCTAATAAAATACCTTTCTTTATATATCTACCTAACTTCTATCTTTCAAAGTCCCTTTTATCTTTGATACGGTCCTAATTATATTTAGGTTTGCATAGAAGTCACTGATTAGGCTGGATGGCTGCATATTATCGTGTTATTTACGATAATGCTTCGAACTGACCAAAGCGTCACTCTGACCTTGACCGGTTTTCATGTATCGTCGAGAGAAATTGATTCTCACAAACTCATCTTTGTCTTTTCAATCATTGTTTTGTCATTTTTGTATCACTATTACATATCCCGTACCTATGTTGCATATGATTTTAGTTTGTTTATAAGGATTTGGTTGTAATGAGTGATGCTTGGTTCCTCTGAAAAGATTGCTAATTTATGCAGACAGGTACTCGCGCAGGAATTTAGCCGATTCCATTTACTTTCGGACTTTACCGCTTCGTACTAAGTCAATGTATAATTTTCCCCCAAGTAACGCATATCATGATGTTTGTCTAGGGTTCTTCTTTTTATCTGTATGATTTATGAGTTTGTCCATTATTCCAGTTTAGAGAGTTTTGTAATTTTCCGCACTGAAGTTGGTTCAGTGCCTTCACTAGGACCATTGTTTTTGCATCCTACTAAATAAATATAAGTTTTTACGAAATGTGATCTATTGCAATGGAAAGCTAAAGGTCGTAGCTTTAATTTGATGTATTGTTTGTTATGATTGGTTATGTATTTGTTTAAATAACGTAGGGTAAAGCAAGTGTAAGAAACACAGATTCCGTGTTTCTGGCCGTATTCAGGCGATTTTTATTCTCGGCGGACGGTGCTTTCTGTGCAGTCCGCGCCGGGGCTATAAGTATAGGCCGGACACCGGCATAAGGATGCATTCGCTCCTAGCAGCTGAACACGACACTACACTTGCTTTGCTGTCTACGGGTTTCGCCTTCGGCCTCTACGTTTCCTTGCATTGTTTTCTTGAATAAAAAGTTGAAACAAGACGCTTGGACTTGGGCTTCGTGTATCTACTACTACCCCTTCCACTCCTCCACTACATTTGGCGCTGCGAGCAGGGTACAGAAGCATCAACTGAAAGAAGACAGTACAGGCAAACATGGCGGACGAGGCAAACACCCCCAACCTGCGGCTCTGCAAGCTGAGGCGTTTCACCGGCGAGGGCGACTGCGCCGAGACTTTCATCCAGGAGGCCAAGCTGATCTTGCAGCTACAGACGGTCCCTGCACTTGCTGCAGCGGCATGGATCCTTGGAGCGCTGGACGGAAGGGCTCGACAGGAGGTCATCAGGCGACCAGCAGCGGAGGTCAACACGCCAGCCAAAATTTACTCCATCTTGGAGCAGACGTGGGGCGACCAGCGAGATAGTGTCGCGCTGGCTGCCGCCTTCCACAGACGACAACAGGGTCTCGGCGAGTCCGTTAGCGAGTACGCCAGCCACCTACGCGCTGTGTGGGCCAAGACCAATGCTGCCGAGGCCAACACACTGAACGACAATACGCTGCTCAAGACCTTCGCCACAGGACTCCACCCACAATCCCTGAAGCGTGACATGTGCCGCTTCCTGCGAGAAAAGCCGGCCGCCACCTTCGACGAAGTGTTATTTTGCGGTTGTGTGACCTTGATGGAACTGTGTGGTGCCCATTTGGTGAGTGTGACTATAGCCCTTATTCAACGGACTGTGTATGACGGTGTAGAGAGCCTACAGGACTCAGCCAGTGTATATACTGTACTCGAGTGGCTGTAGCGCGTGCAATCCCATTCTTAGCTAGTGTGACACGTCATATCGGACTTGACGGATACAGACTTGGGCTGGTGACGTTAGCCATGTGGTATTACATAAGACTTTCCTCGGTGTTCGCGGCAGTGAAGTGACGCAAGTGTTGCGTCCACGAAGAGACTCGCAGGTGTGTTTACTGCCGGGTGTTTTGTTGCCGTTTAATTTGTTGATGTTTGATAATGTTCATTTTCATGTATGCTATGCCATGTTTCTTGCATTGGTATGATTGATATTGATTGTTGCGATTATTTGTCATGATGCTTTGAGTGGAATGTGTTGGCGGATGTTTGCGCTTATTGAAAGATTTTTTTTTGGCACAAGCAGATACTACAAATCTGATGGTAATTGCCACCTAGGGTTGAAAGTAATTTAGTGAATACTTGCTGACCTTCAAATAAGGCCCTGTATCATCACTTTCTTAATTGCTCTCTTAAGCGTAAACTAAGTTATGATTTACCTTGTTACCTTTAAATAGGCTTGGTACAGATCATTTGTAATGTTGGATGTCATTGCATTGTGTCAGGTGTATTGTACATGATGTATCATTTTAACAGTGTCAGGTAACTACGTCATTCATTAGTGAATCTGTCCATTTTGTAACTGTTACGTTTTTCACCTAAAATACGTCTTAAACACAGCCTTTACTGTAAAGCCGTGAGCGAGAGTTTTTGTGAGTGTTGAGCTTGTGCATACAAGAGCGCACATTGAAAGAGAAACCCTATATTATCAACTAAACGGGTTGGTGGGGATGAAGGTTGCATTTTTGTATGGTAGTGTTGACATTGTGTTACTTTTTCTCAGTGGAGAAAATTTGATAAATGTAGCAATGTTTTCCCATGAAATTCCTGATTGTTTGCACTTTTATGTTTTTGTCGCAGTACTTTGATCATATGTGAGACACTTTGTAAAATGCAGGCCTCATTTTTGATTTAGCAAAGCTGGTACTGATCACGAGAACATGTTTTTGTAACTGTCGATTTTCTCAGTAACATATGTGAAAGTCATAGGCAAAGTTTTCGCAATTTTTCTCTTTTTGGATAATCTAAGATGGTTTGATAAATTCAGCCCTTAGGCTTTCCTGTTTTTCTTAAAATCAGCGCGGCCGCTGATATGTAAAAGAGTTGGGGGGGATGTAGCAAAGTGCACTTCGCTACCCTAAACACTCTAATCATCGCATAGCGAAACAGCCTTGTGTACAGTACAAACGGGATAACCCATCCCATAGCAGACGATACGATGCTGCGCGCGCACCTTGCCGGCGCAAATTCTAATAAAATACCTTTCTTTATATATCTACCTAACTTCTATCTTTCAAAGTCCCTTTTATCTTTGATACGGTCCTAATTATATTTAGGTTTGCATAGAAGTCACTGATTAGGCTGGATGGCTGCATATTATTGTGTTATTTACGATAATGCTTCGAACTGACCAAAGCGTCACTCTGACCTTGACCGGTTTTCATGTATCGTCGAGAGAAATTGATTCTCACAAACTCATCTTTGTCTTTTCAATCATTGTTTTGTCATTTTTGTATCACTATTACATATCCCGTACCTATGTTGCATATGATTTTAGTTTGTTTATAAGGATTTGGTTGTAATGAGTGATGCTTGGTTCCTCTGCAAAGATTGCTAATTTATGCAGACAGGTACTCGCGCAGGAATTTAGCCGATTCCATTTACTTTCGGACTTTACCGCTTCGTACTAAGTCAATGTATAATTTTCCCCCAAGTAACGCATATCATGATGTTTGTCTAGGGTTCTTCTTTTTATCTGTATGATTTATGAGTTTGTCCATTATTCCAGTTTAGAGAGTTTTGTAATTTTCCGCACTGAAGTTGGTTCAGTGCCTTCACTAGGACCATTGTTTTTGCATCCTACTAAATAAATATAAGTTTTTACGAAATGTGATCTATTGCAATGGAAAGCTAAAGGTCGTAGCTTTAATTTGATGTATTGTTTGTTATGATTGGTTATGTATTTGTTTAAATAACGTAGGGTAAAGCAAGTGTAAGAAACACAGATTCCGTGTTTCTGGCCGTATTCAGGCGATTTTTATTCTCGGCGGACGGTGCTTTCTGTGCAGTCCGCGCCGGGGCTATAAGTATAGGCCGGACACCGGCATAAGGATGCATTCGCTCCTAGCAGCTGAACACGACACTACACTTGCTTTGCTGTCTACGGGTTTCGCCTTCGGCCTCTACGTTTCCTTGCATTGTTTTCTTGAATAAAAAGTTGAAACAAGACGCTTGGACTTGGGCTTCGTGTATCTACTACTACCCCTTCCACTCCTCCACTACATTTGGCGCTGCGAGCAGGGTACAGAAGCATCAACTGAAAGAAGACAGTACAGGCAAACATGGCGGACGAGGCAAACACCCCCAACCTGCGGCTCTGCAAGCTGAGGCGTTTCACCGGCGAGGGCGACTGCGCCGAGACTTTCATCCAGGAGGCCAAGCTGATCCTGCAGCTACAGACGGTCCCTGCACTTGCTGCAGCGGCATGGATCCTTGGAGCGCTGGACGGAAGGGCTCGACAGGAGGTCATCAGGCGACCAGCAGCGGAGGTCAACACGCCAGCCAAAATTTACTCCATCTTGGAGCAGACGTGGGGCGACCAGCGAGATAGTGTCGCGCTGGCTGCCGCCTTCCACAGACGACAACAGGGTCTCGGCGAGTCCGTTAGCGAGTACGCCAGCCACCTACGCGCTGTGTGGGCCAAGACCAATGCTGCCGAGGCCAACACACTGAACGACAATACGCTGCTCAAGACCTTCGCCACAGGACTCCACCCACAATCCCTGAAGCGTGACATGTGCCGCTTCCTGCGAGAAAAGCCGGCCGCCACCTTCGACGAAGTGTTATTTTGCGGTTGTGTGACCTTGATGGAACTGTGTGGTGCCCATTTGGTGAGTGTGACTATAGCCCTTATTCAACGGACTGTGTATGACGGTGTAGAGAGCCTACAGGACTCAAGCCAGTGTATATACTGTACTCGAGTGGCTGTAGCGCGTGCAATCCCATTCTTAGCTAGTGTGACACGTCATATCGGACTTGACGGATACAGACTTGGGCTGGTGACGTTAGCCATGTGGTATTACATAAGACTTTCCTCGGTGTTCGCGGCAGTGAAGTGACGCAAGTGTTGCGTCCACGAAGAGACTCGCAGGTGTGTTTACTGCCGGGTGTTTTGTTGCCGTTTAATTTGTTGATGTTTGATAATGTTCATTTTCATGTATGCTATGCCATGTTTCTTGCATTGGTATGATTGATATTGATTGTTGCGATTATTTGTCATGATGCTTTGAGTGGAATGTGTTGGCGGATGTTTGCGCTTATTGAAAGATTTTTTTTTGGCACAAGCAGATACTACAAATCTGATGGTAATTGCCACCTAGGGTTGAAAGTAATTTAGTGAATACTTGCTGACCTTCAAATAAGGCCCTGTATCATCACTTTCTTAATTGCTCTCTTAAGCGTAAACTAAGTTATGATTTACCTTGTTACCTTTAAATAGGCTTGGTACAGATCATTTGTAATGTTGGATGTCATTGCATTGTGTCAGGTGTATTGTACATGATGTATCATTTTAACAGTGTCAGGTAACTACGTCATTCATTAGTGAATCTGTCCATTTTGTAACTGTTACGTTTTTCACCTAAAATACGTCTTAAACACAGCCTTTACTGTAAAGCCGTGAGCGAGAGTTTTTGTGAGTGTTGAGCTTGTGCATACAAGAGCGCACATTGAAAGAGAAACCCTATATTATCAACTAAACGGGTTGGTGGGGATGAAGGTTGCATTTTTGTATGGTAGTGTTGACATTGTGTTACTTTTTCTCAGTGGAGAAAATTTGATAAATGTAGCAATGTTTTCCCATGAAATTCCTGATTGTTTGCACTTTTATGTTTTTGACGCAGTACTTTGATCATATGTGAGACACTTTGTAAAATGCAGGCCTCATTTTTGATTTAGCAAAGCTGGTACTGATCACGAGAACATGTTTTTGTAACTGTCGATTTTCTCAGTAACATATGTGAAAGTCATAGGCAAAGTTTTCGCAATTTTTCTCTTTTTGGATAATCTAAGATGGTTTGATAAATTCAGCCCTTAGGCTTTCCTGTTTTTCTTAAAATCAGCGCGGCCGCTGATATGTAAAAGAGTTGGGGGGATGTAGCAAAGTGCACTTCGCTACCCTAAACACTCTAATCATCGCATAGCGAAACAGCCTTGTGTACAGTACAAACGGGATAACCCATCCCATAGCAGACGATACGATGCTGCGCGCGCACCTTGCCGGCGCAAATTCTAATAAAATACCTTTCTTTATATATCTACCTAACTTCTATCTTTCAAAGTCCCTTTTATCTTTGATACGGTCCTAATTATATTTAGGTTTGCATAGAAGTCACTGATTAGGCTGGATGGCTGCATATTATTGTGTTATTTACGATAATGCTTCGAACTGACCAAAGCGTCACTCTGACCTTGACCGGTTTTCATGTATCGTCGAGAGAAATTGATTCTCACAAACTCATCTTTGTCTTTTCAATCATTGTTTTGTCATTTTTGTATCACTATTACATATCCCGTACCTATGTTGCATATGATTTTAGTTTGTTTATAAGGATTTGGTTGTAATGAGTGATGCTTGGTTCCTCTGAAAAGATTGCTAATTTATGCAGACAGGTACTCGCGCAGGAATTTAGCCGATTCCATTTACTTTCGGACTTTACCGCTTCGTACTAAGTCAATGTATAATTTTCCCCCAAGTAACGCATATCATGATGTTTGTCTAGGGTTCTTCTTTTTATCTGTATGATTTATGAGTTTGTCCATTATTCCAGTTTAGAGAGTTTTGTAATTTTCCGCACTGAAGTTGGTTCAGTGCCTTCACTAGGACCATTGTTTTTGCATCCTACTAAATAAATATAAGTTTTTACGAAATGTGATCTATTGCAATGGAAAGCTAAAGGTCGTAGCTTTAATTTGATGTATTGTTTGTTATGATTGGTTATGTATTTGTTTAAATAACGTAGGGTAAAGCAAGTGTAAGAAACACAGATTCCGTGTTTCTGGCCGTATTCAGGCGATTTTTATTCTCGGCGGACGGTGCTTTCTGTGCAGTCCGCGCCGGGGCTATAAGTATAGGCCGGACACCGGCATAAGGATGCATTCGCTCCTAGCAGCTGAACACGACACTACACTTGCTTTGCTGTCTACGGGTTTCGCCTTCGGCCTCTACGTTTCCTTGCATTGTTTTCTTGAATAAAAAGTTGAAACAAGACGCTTGGACTTGGGCTTCGTGTATCTACTACTACCCCTTCCACTTCTCCACTACACATGAGTTCAGAGTTGAACTGCGAACCCTGATCAGACAAAATTTCTTTTGGAAACCCTAATCTGGCAAAAATGGACAGAAGAGCTTCAGCAACAGCTACTGAAGTGATGTCCTTCATTGGAACGGCCTCCGGAAAACGTGTTGCTAAATCAATCAAGGTTAGAATGTATCTATGGCCTTCTTCAGAAGGGGGAGATAGTGGACCTACAAGGTCAATGGCTACTCTCTCAAACGGAGTTGATATCTGTGGCATGGCCACCAGTGGGACAGGAGAAACCTTCCCTTTTGACACCATCTTCTGACAAATGTCACAACTTTTCACATACCAAGCCACGTCAGCAGAAACACCTGGCCAAAAAAACTTGCCAAGAATTCTCGACAACGTTCTCCGAATGCCACAATATCCCGCAAGTAACTGGTCATGTGCAGTCACCATCACAGACGAACGCAAGTTCTCTGGAACCACCACCTGACAAAAAACTTTGTCTTTAGCTTGGTACTGCCGATACAAAACTCCACTTTCCTTGTAGAAACAATATGTCGCAGCCCCCACTGACTTTGATTCTCCACTCTCAGCAAGTGAGCAACAACCTTTCAGACTGCTATCATCAGTCTGGAACCGAATGAGTTCATCCCGCGACACAGCCAAGTCCTCAATTACCTCAACCAAAGGTTTTTGAGGGAGATCACGTCTCTTGGCCTGCGCCCGAGTAGTTACAGCCGCAACTCTCTCAACGACAGGAGAACACTCCACCACCTTTTCCGAAATTCCTGGAATGTTTCCAATGATCAGATCAGCTACTGGATCATCGAGCACACAGCAAATCAACTCTCCTGAGAAATAAGTTGACTCAACCATCACTTTCGCTTGGCGATATGTATGTATTTCACCACCAAAAGTTTTACAGGCGACAGTACCCGTCACAAACTGGTCTGCAGCAACCAACCGATTACGCACTCCACAGATCGTAGCACCTGTGTCACGAAGTACTGAGCAAGCAACGTCGTTGACAAAACCGTGATCCAACTGCAGACTTCCAACAGCCTGAGTAACCGAACAACCGACATCTGTGTTACACGACACTTGAGATTGCCACAAGTTCTCAAACGTCGTATAGTTGTGTTCTTTTATTCTACGTCGCCCGTCTTCGCAGCAACAGAAAACAACTCGTCAAATTGAGTTCGAGGATTTATTTAGCATTACATACATACAACTGCACATCTAGCAGAACTCAAATAGAAGCTCTTTTAAAATTCAAATCGTGCTGGCATATATAGTAAATACTCAATCTCGAGAATATTCCAGACCGAACATGATACAACTACATTATACGAGCCGTGCATGGACTAAACTAGCGACATTCTCTATGACGTACATCAAAAGCGCCGACGCACTTAATCCGAACGAACGCCACGAACTCACGACTAAAACAGCATGGTAAACAACTTGTTTTGACAGGACTAGAAAGTTCACCTGCATTCTCGTCCAAGCATAAATATTGTGTTTACAAAATATAATATCGGTACTTTCCCACAAAGTACAAATAAGTCAACTACATGCAACACACAAAACTGAACCAAAGCTCAGCAACTGTAGCGTTTCCTAACAATCTGGAACAACTGCATTTCCTGACTCGTTTTTAATTCCTGATCTTACTATCAGAAACGGACACGTTCTCTTGTCATGACCCCCAACACCACATCTCAGGCAAGGGTTTGTACTGTTCCGCCATGGACACTGTACTGCCCAATGTCCTTTCTCAAAACACAACATACACGTATCTCCACTCTGTCGGAATGAGCCACCTCTACGACCACCTGCACGACTGCGTCTACTTCCACGAGTACTATACGCATCACCTGGTGAATGTGTCTGAGCGTCAGAAGTTCCTCTTCCATAGCTCCAGTTATTCCGGTTACCACCACGTCCAGCAAAACCAGAGCCAAACCTACGCGACTGCTGACCACCCCTGTGATTATTGTCCTGTGAGAAAGCAGCGGCAGCATACTCTCCCTGAACACACGAACCCGCAGAGAAAATGGTAGGACCAGACTTGCGTGATAAGTTTTTTCCCGGCCTCGCTAAACGGTAACTTTCGGCAGCTTTGACCATTTCATCAAGAGTAACTAGACCTCTTTCACGTATAAACGTTGCCAAGTCGGCTGATACACTTTCAAGAAACTGTTCTCCCAAAATCAAGTTTGTCAAACCATCAATATCTTTTGGTATTCCTGATAGCGCAACCCAACGGTCAAACAACCTTTGCAACTCTATTCCAAAAGTCTGGAATGGTTCTTTCTCACTTGGTCGAATATTTCTGAGTTTTTGTCTGAACGTTTCTGACGTACACTGAAATTTTTTCAGCAAGTTCTCTTTAAGACACTCGTATGTCAGATCATCTGCAGCAGCAAGGCTATGGTACAGGTTTAACGCATTACCTTCTAACAGTGCAGTCAAGTAAGTGATCCATTTTGATTCTTCCCAACCCAGAGTTTTTGCATGAGTCTCAAACCTGAACAAGTATGAATCAATATCATCATGTTGTTCTCTGAACGTAGGAAGCCTGGGATAAACAGGGCGAGCACCAACACTAGGGTATGAATCCCGACCATTTTGCGGTGTACGCGACCCAGCATTAATTTCCGCCTGTTTAAGATCAAGTTCTCTTTGCTTCAACTGGTGTTCCATTTCTTTATCTCTTTGTCTCTCTTCCCTTTCTTTTTGTCTTCGACTTTCTTCCATTTGTACATCTTCCCTTTCTTTTTGTCTATCTGATTCTTTTTGTCTTTCCTCCCTATCTTTTTCTTTTTGTCTTTCTTCCATTAATCAAAGGCAAACAATCCACAATTTAAAACAAGGGCAAAGGGTTTACAAACGAAAGATAGTTCCCTATTCCAAAGCAAAAATTTTTTTTTTTACAAAACTGAAAGTACAGAAAAGAGCAAAGAAAGAGAACTGACAGACCCCACAGGAAGAAAAATGAAGTTAATCCCTCAGTGCTCAGAACTATACAATAAGCACTACCGTAAACCTGGAGACGGTCTGAACACAAAACAAGACATGAACAACACAATCACTCAATCCTAAAATGTATGAAATTTCTTTTGTGCGTGACCTACCCAAAAATTATCTCAAAGACTAACACTGGGGAAAAAATTCAATTTAGCAATGCAAGGGAAACAACTACAATTTTACCTAACACAGAGAAAACGGGGTCACCAAATGTTACGGATGGTTTTTCGTGTAAGTGTCTGTGTGTATTTATGCTTCTATCAGAAAAATGCGTGCGCTACTCTGTTTACAAACTCCCGTCTCACACACACACAACACTCAAACAAGGCACAAAGACTGAACACAATTAATGCCCTTTGCCCTCGTACCTATATTGTAACATCAACACAAAAATACAAATATGTTATCTCTCATGCAGTCTACAAATCACTTGCATTCATGTATACAAATACAAACTCTCCTCTCTTTCTTTTGCCGTCGTTTCTGGTTCTGCCCCAGAATACTTGTCAGAACTCCTCAATCTCTACACCCCCTCTCGTCAGCTTCGCTCCGCCGCCGACACTCGACTCTTCCGCGACTCCCACAGTGCAAACAAAGACATGTGGCGAGAGGTCCTTCGCCTATCAAGCCCCTGTGACCTGGAATAGATTACCTCTGCCTCTCAGACACACAGATTCTCTCACTACATTCAAGACAAATCTCAAAACACACCTCTTTCAGCGCAAGTGATTTTTTTCCCTCCAGCATCTCCCCACCCACCCCATCCCGCCCCACCTCACCCCCTACCTAGTGCCTAAATAACGTGTATATATATTTTCTGCGCTTTGTGTCAGCACTGTTTGTGTGTGTGTAAATAGTACTGTTGACACGTTTTTATATAGAAGCCTACTGTGGTTCTTGTGCTTAGGCTGTGTATTGGACTGTCACTGTATGCCTGCATTATTAGTTGTCAGTAATTATTACATGTGCTGATTGTTCTCTTTGCCTGCGCGCGTATAGTATGTTGGTTATGTTTGGTCATAGTATGTTTGCTTATGTTTGGTCGTTATCTTTGCCTGTGCGTGTATTGTATGTTTGGTCGTTTTCTTTGCCTGTGCATGTATAGTTTGTTGGTTATGTTTGGTCGGTTTCTTTGCCTGTGCGTGTATAGTATGCTTGGTCGATGTATGTATTGTAAAGCGCTAAGAGTAGACATTTTTCTAGAATAGCGCTATAAAAGTTTGCATTATTATTATTATTATTATAAGAAGAATAATATCTTGAAAACACGTAGGAGACTAACTGTCTCACGATTGATGAAGTTCTCGTTTCACACACTTCTTCTAACGATTATGTTTCCTGTTTAACACAGTTTCACTTTACGCACATTTCACATGTCACGTAATTCTCAGTTGACGACGTCTTCGTCTCACACAATCTTTCTGACGATTATGTTTCTTCAGTGGTAATTCACAAATACAGTGTCTACTCACTCTGCAGCGGGTACATTCTCTGGATCCATATCACCCACGACAAAATACCGCTCGTGGTGACTATGGGGTGAGGCTTCACCGGTTTCCAGAACTCCAGCGCTGATACAACCCTGCGCCCACAATCAACGGATTCGTGGCGCTAAGGAGGGAATGCCCGTCTCTCTCTCTCTCCCGCTGCCGAGTGGTGCCATTCGTCACTCCGACCGGGGTGCTGCGTAAAAAGTTTATGCTACCATAAGTCTCAATTCTTAGATTTTCCACGAAATAATACTGCTATTCTTTCTCAATACTGTTCAACTATCCGTCCACTAACTTATGCTGTTATTTTATTTACACCAGCTCATTTACAAGTAACTTCATTACCAAAAGAACATACAACATTCCTTTTCAAAATGGCTGACACAGCTCACGCTTCTCCAACCCAATTTACAACATGACTCTCACAGTCATTTCACAAGTCAATATTACTGAGCAAAATACAATTCAATAAATACCTGTATATTTACAGCATAGAATCACTCCTGATTCTTCCACAACACGAGTCGTACGGTGTTCGACCTCAATGTTTGGTGAGCAGCGTTACAACCCAAACGTGGAGACATCCAGAAACACGTCTCTTCTCTTCAACTGTCGGGCACGCTCTAACCTTCATATCCAACAATGTTAACACTCTTCTCTCTCATTGGTCCATAGTAGCCAATGGAGAGATGCTTTACAAAAATAGGTCACCTCATCTCAACAGGTGCTACTAGAATCACGCAGTCGAGCCGTGATAACTAAAAGTATGGCAAGCCAATCTGTACACATTTGTTTAAACCATCTAATACTGAATTATGTACAAATCCATTTGTCACAGCGTGCTATTCTTCTCAGCGCAAGTACTACCCCGCTCTTCTTGTCAATTTCACTGCCTGTGCCGTGCACGGTGGACTGACCATGCTACGAGTATACGGTCTTGCTGCGTTGCATTGCGTTCAGTTTTATTCTGTGAGTTCGGCAGCTACTTGACTAAATGTTGTATTTTCGCCTTACGCGACTTGTTTTTTTGTAGGATGGACGGTGGAAAGGGGAGGGGGTGGGGGAGTGATTGTCGTCAAGGGGGCGTGTCACTTGCTCTGCAGACGCTCTGCAGTTTTTGATTGGCTGCGAGTGTCGGAGGCTGTCAGGTGGACCAGAGTCCACTTTCAAAGTGCATTGTAGAGACGAGATGTGCAAGCCGGTAGGCGGATGCTCCGCAGACAGCCGGGCCAAGGTACACTTTCGAAGTATCGAAGTATACTTACCCACGGCTACTCAGCCGTGTATTTGACATACTTTCAATCCGCTATGAGCGAGGTGCAATAGCCTACCTCGTGTGTGTGTGTATGGCATTCCGTTTGTCAAATAATTATTTGGATACTTTTTCATGTTTTTTTCACCAGTTTTAGCTAAATAATCATTATTTAGAAGCTAATGTGCTAAATAAGTAATTGTTTATAAACAATGTAAAACAATTCTAAATAATTTTTTGTTTACGTAAACAATTCATTGTTTACGTAAATAATTCATTGTTTACGTAAATAATGATTTATTTACGTAAACAATATATTATTTAGACTTATATTACATTGTTTATAAAGAATCAGAGAACAATGAATTGTTTAGCCAACACATTTTCCATTATTTAGGGGTTTCTAGGATTCGCTTCATAACTAAGTTTTATGTCTTTCAGTGATTACTATAATTGAATACAAGGTCTCTCCACACACTCTTATCTTAAAATAGCTGTTGTTTGGATATTATTTTGTTTATTTTACAAGCCGAGTACGAAAATAACTGATCTCAAACACAGTCAAAGGTCAAGGTCAATTAAGGTGTTTCCCTGCCGGGAGTGTTTAGTGTTTGCATTTTCTTGCTTGAAGTTGTTGAAACAGTTTTTTTCCCGTTATGTTCTCTGTTCTGTTTATGTCCCAACAATATGCCTGTCTTTCCATTTCTCTTCCTTTCATCGTTTCATTTCAAAGAGAAAAGTAAAAACAGCTGTGAACCGTTGAAAAACGGGAAACAATGCCTCCGACGCGTTCCGAGAAGAATCTGGAGTGACTTCCCTTGCCTCATGCAAAACATTGCGATCGGGCGAGAAGCGAAAATATTCTGAGCGATTGTTACCAGAGGAGAGGCGGCGATACCACCAGAAGATTTTGGAGATTGACGGGAATGATCCGTATGACATTCTCAACCAGGTGCTGGTCAGCAAATCTGGACGATCTGCCAGAGCTGAGTTACATCAACATCGTAAATTATTTTGTGCTTGGCAAGAGTGCATACAGATGTATACACATGTGAGCAGCTGAAAAGCTTACAACAGTTTGGATTCCTACCGACTTTTTGTCTCTGGCTGGGTGAGGGATGTCAAGTGCTACAGCCCTGATGGCTGTCAGAACTCTGTCATTTCTGCAAAGGTAAGAATGTGCTTTCAGTTTATAATGAATGAACGTGAGTGTTCTCTGTCTTGTGTTGCAGATATCACAAGTTGCAGTTCAGGATATTGTGTTGAGGCTTTGTCTTTGATATATTCTTCGCTTCAGTTTGTATTCTGGACTACGACAAAAGCTGTAGATAGTCTTGAATATATTTATATTTTGAAATAGCTTGCAAAATATTATACAGACCTGGGAACCCATACGATTTCGCCGTATTTTGTACGCATGATTGTCGAGAATACGATCAGTACGGTCAGTGGAAAAAAAATACGACCAGAAACATTCCTAGACTACTTTTCTTCACAAGCCCATCTCGAAGCCGATCCAGTATTTTGACACATGATTACAGTTTTTGTCAGTAAACATTGAAAAAAAGCATTTGTTTTAAATGTATAGGTAAACTTAATTCTATCCCTTTGTCTTCTTCAGCAGAATACTTCCTAGGACGGCTTTCATTCAAAGTCATCTACAGGTGAAGAAAAGAGTGCATAACACAATAGGCCTACCTTTTGAGGAAAACATGATGGTTACGATGTTTCTCTCTCGATTTCAAAAGACAGTAGAGGCGAGTTGCAGCAGCCAACACCGCGACATTCCCCACATCCAGATGTGCACTCTGGTCCGTGTTTCCTGCAGCTACACCGCTTTGTGTCACAACCACTTTTGCATGTGCAGCGAATCACCTTTAACACATCGGCTGGTGCTGCCGGCAGATCTGTTGTCACTGGAACAAGGATGCCATGCTCAAGTTTCCAGCCGTAGTCCGTGGGATCCATGGCCACTTTGAGTCCCATCCATTCTTGTACTTGCAAGTACACTCGCATGCTGTGGAATCGGGCAGCTGCTGAGGTGGGTGGCAGAGTGTGAACTTGCACAAACGTTGTTCCAACAGCTACCTTTGAACAGAAGAGTCGGTAGCGAAGTTCATCGAGACCCTCTCTGGAACTACCGTTGTAGAGCAGCACTAACGCCTTTTCACCTGCTGATAGGATATCCTCTAAGGTCGCATTGTCTTGGAGGAACACTTCAGCAAGTGTTTGCAACTGTAGGTTGTTTCTGAGTTTCTTCATCGAGGCTGCTTTTCCGACGCCATAGGGCCTAGAGGTTGTGTCGCTGCCGGTAAAGGCGTGGAGAAACAGGAGCAAGTAGCGCACGTTGCCAAGAGCTGCAATCAGCTGTTTGATGTTCCAGAACTTTGAAGATTTACCGGCCTGTTTGTCAGAAAAGAGCAGGATGTCATGTGCGTCTGCACATGCATGATGGCCTAACAATACCAACAGATCCGTGTCTTCGGCAATTACTGCAGTGACTTTTTCTCTGGCGCAGTGTGTTGCTGAGAGGGCTATCTGCACGTCAGCGTCTGCTTTGGCATGGATAACTGTGCAGTTTTTTTCCAAAGCTGTACCAAGTGCACAGATGAAACGCTGTTTGTTCTCTGCGTTTGCAAGAAACTGCTCTTTTGTGGATCTGAGAACCATGTCCGGTGAGAAATGGACAGCAGCCCCTCTACGCCCCTTTGTCCTCCACAGGTGAGTCATGTCCTTCGTTGATGGCCCAGACATATAGCCATCAAAGACAATGACGGCATGTGGGTACCGGGAGTTGACGAACTGTGTATAACCATCTATGATGCTCTGGAAGGTGTTTCCCCGCATCCACGATCCTTGCAGCCTTTGAAGCAAAGAGCCTCCGTCAATGACGAACTGTACGTCGGCAGGAAAGTTTGAGCTGGGAGAACCTGCATGGGCAATAACCAGCTTCCACAGTTCATCCGCCAGGGTAGCTTTGTTCGGCTGTCTCAAAAATTCATGGGATTCAAACAGGGCTGAGGGGAAGCTGCACAGTTCAAACTGAAAGAGTTCTTTCTTGTCCTCGTATGTTGTGTTTGCCACTGTTATGAATCTCTGGAAGAGAAGCTGAGGGTCGACTGTGATCGAATGTCCATCAACCTTCAGTGACTTTTTTGTTCCCAGTGTTATGACTTGATCCTTCTTTTTTAAGACGAGATCCGACACTGTTTTCCCTTCCATGGCCTGCATTATGCCACACCCGACCTCTCTGGCCTTGGTAACGTTTACAGCCGCTTCCCCAACAACTCCAGTTGCAATGTTCCTGAGGGCCTGATCATCAGCAAATGGGTTTCTGTCCAGGAGGTAAGACGTGATAGCCATCATGTCTTTTGTGTCCCGAGCTGTTCTTGCTGACCCCATTTCTATATGCTGGTCACTTGAAAGTCGCCGTGTGCCTGTGACTTCTTGCATGGCATTGTTCGCCTGAGCGCAGGCTGGCATGGAGAGCACCCACTTTGAACGCTGAAACTCAGTCATGCCTCTCCCTCTTGTTAGACCACCTGTTGTCTTTGCATCCCGCATCAGGGTCTGTTCTATCGCAAGATCTGATGAGATCCCAGCCCATTGGCGGTCACTTCGTCTCACAACGTGATTTCCTTCTGTGAAGCTTTTGTAGACATCAGGACTGGTTTTGTCAAGTTGGTTCATCATCTGCAGGTACAGATAGGCTGACTTGGTATACGAGTTGTGTCCAGCTGCTGCTAGATATGGCAGCATCTCCTTTACAACAGAAAGGTGAAGAAACCAATCTCCCGTCCTCTCAG
Source organism: Littorina saxatilis (assembly GCF_037325665.1). NCBI lineage: Eukaryota > Metazoa > Mollusca > Gastropoda > Littorinimorpha > Littorinidae > Littorina > Littorina saxatilis. The sequence continues at coordinate 2,406,038 of NC_090251.1, forward strand.
CTTTCAAAAAGCGCTTCAAGATGTCAACCATTGCCATGTACAGTAACCAGAGTTCACTGGTTTTACTGCAACATGAAAGTGTTCTTTCCTGTAGTTTCGTTCTGATTGTGACAAGATGTTGGCTGTTCTGGATCGACTCTGGAGTCAGCTCTCCCCTCAGAAGTTGGTCATGAAGAGAAGAAGCAGCCTTCAAATCTTCTCTACCTTCGAAGTCACGCAGTGCATCTCTCACTATTCCCTTCACATCAGAGGGGAGCTGGGAAACTGGTTCTAACTCTAGAACACCGTGAAGCTGCACAGCAGTGTCCTTATTGATGCTCAGTGCGTCAACTTGGTTCACATTGAGTTCAGACTCGTAAGGGGTCGAAAGTGTTCCTGTCTGCTCATCTTGCGTGTTTTTATCTCTATTCTTTTCTGTGTCACTTTCGGGCAGTGGCAGTGGCACACGGAATATGTCAGACAGCAACAGCATACTTAGTGCTGCGTCAACAAGTATGTGTCCTCGAACGGCACGCAGCACAGCTTTCCCTTGAAGCATGTTGCTCGCTGCGTTTGGTGCGTACACAGTAGACAGCACTTCATGAAGACCCGTTTCTTCCATCAGATGGCCAATACACGCCAGGAAACTCATTTCCAGATGGAAGGGTCCAAGGCGAAGGACAATGGCTTTAAGGTCGCTGCCATCTGGCTCACTGGAGATGATGCCAAAAGCTTTCCACCATAAGGGTTGGTCAAATGTCAACACAGGTGTCGTGTTGCTGCGCTTTGCCTGAGCACTGATGAAATGCAGGGTAGAAAATATGCACGTGGTGTCACTGGGATTCATGTCGATCATCGGCATAAATATTATGGATGACTGTCCTGGATATCTGCCCTTGTGGATGGCTTGCATGAAACCAGACCAAGATGGTCTGTCGGGTTGCAACAGCCAGCAAGCTTTCCACAGCAGATCCACCTTTGATGTTACATCTTCTACAAACACGTTTTCAAGATGTTCAAATTTCAGCTTCAGCAGGCCATCACACGCTTGTCTGTTGTAGTACTGAATGTCAACTTTAGCTCTTTTCACTATTTCTTCTGGCTTGGCGTCAGTTCTTCTTCTGATCCTGTCTGTTTTTTCCGATGGTGGGAGTGACAGTGGCGATCATTCCCATTCCATGAAATGTGTTGCACCCGTCAAGTGTTGCTGTGTTGTGGTCAAGGTTGTCTGCGATATATTGGGTAAAATGGCCATCAACTTGAAACGCAACGTTGTTTTCTGAAACGGCAGCATTCATTTCATAGGTCATAACCTCCTTGTACGATGAACAGAATCCCAGAGAATACAATGTGTCAATGAGAAACTTTGAATCAAAACAGTGATGCATTTGCACAGCTAGTCCGATCTGTAGGGGACACAGCAACAATCGTGGGCGAGATGCCTGCATAATTGCCTGTCCAATCGATGAGACTTTCACGCTGGTTTCCTTTCCACTGAAGATGTTTTCAAGAAGAATCTGTAAGGACTTTGGAACAAACTCTAAGTTGGCGCCACGCGATGAAATGTCATCATCACTGGGGTACATTGCACGGGATGTCGGCACTGCTCTTATGTCATTCTTTAGCAGTTCTGCAGCGGTTTTGAGAATCAGCTCTTTCTGTGCATCCTCATCTTTGACCTTTTTTGCATAAAAGTTATGAAGAATTGAAGAGGCCGTCTTCCTGAATGTTACGACATTTGACTTGCCGTTGACTTCCGTGACGATGAGCTGCTCACCAAAATAATTTTGAAGTTCTTGTTTCATCGTCGGGTGGCTATAAGCATCATCTGTAAACTCCTTCCTTTTGATAATCAGGTCGTTCACTGTTATCTGTTCGTTTTCATTTTGAACCAGGTAGGTAGCAACTTTCTCAAACGCTTCAGCTTTCCTCTCATCTTTCGGTCGACCAAGTTTCACCTGTTTGTTGCCTTGATGCGACTGAGTAAACTGTGGTGGTCTTTTCCTGCTCCGAAAGCAAAGACTACAGTTTTGATGGTAGACTGCATCAGCAGCTGGCAAATCTGATACAAACTCCAGTCTGCTTCGTACAATGTCTGCCCATTCATCACAGCGCTGCGAACAAACTTGAAAAATTGTGCGTTCAAAGTCAAGTGTCCTAACTGGATACACTTTGGGACCAGAGCGCGAGTCAAGGTTTGCTTCCTTGCCGCAAAAAAGGCAACATTTAGCAAAGTCAAAATATTCTTTCTGTGAGCGCAAATTCTGTGCTAGATTTGATAAAGCGTTCTCTTTTTCTGCTTTCTTCTTCAAAACGCTCTGAATGTTACGTGCATTCGTGTAATTGCGACGACAAACCTCGTGCACTGCTTCACCTTCTGATAGACAAACGGCATCACCACGTTCCAGACTAGCCTTGTTTATGGTATCTCTTCCTCTGTCTGTTGGCACAACAGTCTTCTCTCCAAGGTTGAGCGGATCACCACACAAAACACACAGCGCCATGGTTTGTAATTGGAACAAAAGCTGCAAAATAAATTAAACTGAGTATGAGTCATTCTGTTTTATATCACTTTAGACATTTAATCTGGCAGGGAATCACACACACACACACACACACACACACACACACACACACACTCACTCACACTCACACATACACGCACGCACACACACACGCACACACAAACGCACACGCACAGACTCGCACGCCCAGTTCTCAACAAGGCAACGTTAGAATATACATGTAGCTAAATTACCTCATTGTTTGATCATGAGAAGTACAATAATGTCTTTTTTCCGGTGAATCTATTTTATACACAACACTGTCTCAGCAGCTTTAGATCTGTTTCGCGAGCCATACTTGTGACCTAAAAAACATTAGCGCCGGCGTGAAGGTGAAGGTCGGCTGAAACAATTCGGTCCTATTTACAGTAAAATACAGATATTTAGCTACTGCTGATTATCATCCTCTTGCGCATTCCAAGAAAAGTAGTCAACTAGATCATTTTCATAAAGAAAAAGACAAAAAAAGGAATTATAAACATATATTCGAGCGAACACTGCAGCGTATTACAGACTGTCAAAGCATCGTCTGCTGCAGTATCAAATCGATCGCTTCCAATCGCTTCCGATCGTTTATTTGTCCTATAACAAAGTAAAACCTCGGAAATATTCATTGATATTGCAAGTTTTTAGTGGCAACTTTTTAATTCAAACTATAAATCGCACAAAAAAGACGAAATACTTTACTTACCAAAGATTTGTTGACGTGCAGAGTTCTGCTTCAAATGCTCGCGCAAAACGAAGTTGTAGTTGTCTCCCATGGTAAACAAATCACCCAAGCTATGGCTGGCCAGTGAGGGCACATTAAATTCTACTGTTTTTCAACTTGAAAATTCTCCATTATGCAGAGGTGTACATAGGTATAACATGATGCAATTGTTAGATCTACATTCACTTTACCATTTCCATTCGATATCATTTCTGTAACCTTTTTTTTTACCCCTTTTGCCCCGTTCCCCAGGTTATCAAGGGATAGTTTGTGACTGAATAGAATAGATAACGTGACACACGCATTGTCTTACGTGTCCACAACCCTGACTACTTTTTACTCTTACTCTTAGCTCAGCTCAGACCGTTCTGTAAGTTGTAACTCTGTAGATCTAGCCTGTGGCGCATCTGTACTCCAGCGAATATCAGCTGGACCCAGACACACTGTTCTGCACCAATTCGTATTCGCTGCGCAGCAAAACAATGTTTAGGTATGCATGAAAATAAAAGCATGTACTCTGACCTTCAACGCATTCCTTCTTGTGAGATAATCCGCTGTTCGTATGTCGCCTCGGAGTTTCGATGGCTCGTCGTAATACTGCCCTCTCCGGAATTTTATGAAGGGAAGACACTGCCAGGGGTCAAAACATTTGTTTCAGGGATGAAACGCCAACTTTTGTGCTGCAGAAAAATGGCGAAATCTGTGTCCAGAAAGTGCCCGACACTTTGAAATCTGCACGCTTGTGCTGCACACATCTCTTCCATTTCCACAAGAGACTCAGAGTTTTATGAGGGAAAGTGTGCTATGAAATGCCTGGGGACATTGACGAGTTGTTGCAGTTTGCGGCTGCTCTCCACCGAGGCATTCTTTTCGGGCATACAGTGGTGACTTTTCTGTGTGAAAATCAAGCTGGTACTAGTGGTAGAATCAACACAATAACTTGTGACGTCACAGTGCACCGACGTCACAGTGCACCGAAAACCACGTGACCACTACTTGACCCCAGGCGACTTGTCTTGGTTAGCCCCGCAACACTAAATCTTCAACTACAAGTGTGAGTTTAGAGGGAGCGGTTAGCGACAATAAACTCTATTTAAACGAGACAGATATGCGGGAAAGGGGGGGGGGGTGTAGAGGTAATGCAGGGGGAAGTGATAGCAAGTCCCGTGGGAACGAATGCGGGGAATGGAAGAGGGTTGGAGGGCAGGGGGTAGGTGATGAGTGAAGGAGAGCCATCTGGAATGAAACAATGGTAACCGATAAGGGGGAGTCCGAGAGAGAGCGAGTACCGAAGTCATTAGTAGCAGCGCGGCGGCCAGCAAGCAAGTTCGGCGACTTTTTCAGTCCTGCAAACCATGGAGTTCAATTTTACTTCTTGGGCAAAAAATCTGCCCCAACCTGTAATTGAGGTTCTGGAAAAAGAGGAGTTCACAAGCCTCAGTGCCTTGAAATATGCAGGAGAAAAGGACCTGGAAAGCCTTAAGTTAAAACGAGGCCACATAGTGGAATTAAAAGCGGCAGTGGCAGACCTGCAACAGAAGTACGGGGGAGGGCCGTTGCGTGCTGCCGACCAAGTGGCACCGCTCCAGGGTCTTCTTGGCAACATGGCCATACAGTCTGCTTCACCAGGTGAGACTTATTTACGAATTGTTGACTTCGTACCGGCTTCTATGGCGGTGGAGGAAGAGGTGACGCTCGGGGGAGGTGTCACGCTCAAGCTGGCCAACAAACCAAAGTTGGAGAAAGTATCCCCCTGCCACTGGATCGTGGCAAATGCTAAAATAATGGCAAAACTCATGAACACCGTGGACTTCGACCACGAAGCTTACCTCGGTTATACAGAGATGGTGGGCGAGCTCGGCGCAAGATTCTCCTGGCAGTCGGTGCTCCTTTATGATGATGAGTACAGGAAGCGCCAGTCTACCAGCGGGTTTGCTTGGGGAACCCCCAACCCCCACCTGTCCACAGTGATTCTCCGTGAGCGTGCCCAACAAGTTCCTGGCAACAAAAGCGGCAAGGCCACGACGGGAAGCGGCGGTATTCGACGACCTGTGGGACCCAGTGGGAAGGAGGTGTGCCTGCAGTACACAAACAAAGGCACATGCCTCTACGGGTCCCGCTGCAGGTTCGAACACGTGTGTGACACGTGTGGAAAGGAGCACCCCGGCAAAGACCACCAGGCGACAGCAAACACCAATGCCTAGGATACAGCGCAGCGAACTGACAACACAACGGTAGGCCCCACCTATTCCAGCCCGTTCCCTCAATTAGATCCTCATAACTGTGCGTTTTTAGGAAATCATGCATCTATTAGTGCAAAATCTCAAATGTGGCACTCAGTGCTAGAGGGCGATTGTGACAGAGAATTTTTGTTAGACGGTATACAGCACGGTTTTCGTGTAACAGAAAAACATAAAACATGTGTGTTAGCGGCAGAACAAAGCAATCATAAATCAGCGTACGATCATCGTGACGTGGTAGAACAAGAACTGTTAGATCAAATAGCGAAAGGAAATTATATAATGGCAAGTAAGAAGCCAACGGTGGTAAGCGCACTCGCCGCGATCCCCAAAGAAGATGGTAGCGTTAGGCTAATTCATGACGCCAGCAAACCAACAGGTAGGGCAATGAACGATTACTCCGTCCCTGAGTCGGTGAAGTTTCAAACAGTCTCTGATGCGTGCGCCTTAGCGAAGACAGATTATTGGTGTGCTAAAGTCGACTTGCAGTCCGCATATCGCTCAGTGTGCATCAGTCCGGATGATTATTGTGTAACGGGACTCAAGTGGCATTTCAAAGGAAAAAAGACACCGACTTATTTGTTTGACAGTCGACTTCCATTTGGTAGCAATGTTGGACCGTCACATTTCCATAGACTTTCACAGGCGATTCGCAGGTGCATGGCCAGGAGAGGCATGCCTGGTGTGTTAGCATATATAGATGATTTTCTTTTAGTAGCAGCAACAAAAGAGGAGTGCAACGACATGTTATTCTCTTTAATTAGATTATTGAGGGAACTAGGCTTCAACATTAGCTGGAAGAAGGTGGTGGGGCCCACCCAACGTATCACATTTCTTGGAGTCGACATCGACACGCGGAACAACACTCTGTCACTTGGAAGTGACAAACTGCAGCAACTGCGGCGGCGACTACTGCAATTTCAAGGAAAGAAGCGCGCGACAAAAACTCAGCTTCAAAGCATCGCGGGTTCTCTTAATTGGGCCTGTCAAGCTGTCAGAGGAGGAAAATTCTTTCTGCGGCGGATACTGGACACAATCAAACCCCTACAGCAGCAGCGGCACAAAGCAAAGCTTTCTAGCGAATTCCAGAAAGATGTGCAATGGTGGCTTTCTTTTATGCATGTATTTAATGGAACAGTGTATTATTTCCACAATGCAAAACAGCATGTCCATGTGGACGCTTGTAATATTGCAGCAGGTGCCTTTTGGCAAGGCGACTGGCAGTACACCTACTTTGAAAAAGACATGCCGGCAGCGAATGATTTACACATAAACTTTAAAGAAGTATGTGCTGTGTTACAAGCTGTGACACGATGGGCACCGATGTGGTGCGGACAAGAAGTGATTGTGCATACTGATAGTACTGTGACAAAAGCGATTATCAATAAGGGCAGATCTACTAATCAGTATGTCAACAGCTTACTTCGGAAAATGGCATGGGAATGTGCTAAAGTAAACTGTAGCATTGCGGCGGTGCATGTGGCCGGTTGTGTAAACATTATGGCTGACACTATTTCACGTCTTCACGAGCCCAGGCGGCGCGAAGAATTAGTGCGGCTGTTGACTTTCTGGCACCGGGGGAGACCCCCCAACGTGAACCTGTGTGACCATATGTCTGACCAAGCCCTTGTGTTCCTTCTTTCCAGGTCAGGAATCCCGCTTGGGCGCTCAGCTGACAGCAGAGGTATTGGATTACAGGGCAAGCGCCTTCTCTGATAACACCAAGAAGACATATCGCACTCACCTCACCTCGTATTTACGCTTCTGTGCGGAGATGGACATAATGCCAGTGCCTGTGAACGAGCAGACTGTTGCGCAATACGCAGCGTACTTAGCCAGACGCTTAAAACCGTCGTCCATTAAACAGTACATAAACATTATTCGCATCCTTCATCTGGAAAGTGGTTTGCCGCACCCCTTTAAAGACTCGTGGTATGTACAGACCACTCTTAAAGGCATTGAGAAATCTAAAGGGTGTGCTGTAAACAAGAAAACCCCAATCACTCCTGAACTACTACATATTATCAAGCGCCAGCTGAATTTTCTTTGTAAAGAAGACATTGTGTTTTGGGCGGCGTGTTTGGTGCTTTTCTTCGGAGTTCTCCGAAAATCAAACTTGTTCCAGGACAACGGGAATTTTGATCCCGATAAGCAGCTTACACGAGATCGCGTGGTGATTTTGGGGACGGACAGTGTGTCAATAACTTTTCAATGGAGTAAGACAATTCAGCGTAAAGAACGCTCCGTGGAAATAAAGCTTCCTGCAATGCCTTCACATCCTTTATGTCCAGTGTCCGCAGTGACTGAGATGTTTCATGTGTTGGGACCGATGGGCCCCAAGGCGCAGGTTTTTCCGATCAAAGGATCTGATTTCAATAAGAGACTGCGTGTAACTGCTGCTGTTGCTGGAGGGAATTTCTCTAGTCACAGTTTCCGGCGGGGCGGCGCCGCGTGGGCGTTGAGTTGTGGCGTGCCGGGTGAAATAGTTAAGGTGATGGGGGACTGGAAAAGCACTGCTTACTTAGGTTACTTAGATCAGCTGCCGCCCAAGGTGATTGACTCGTATAGATTGCATATAGTCCGCAAAACCCCTTCAACTAGTACAACATAACACTCCTAACTAATAATACTATTTTCTTGAATTGGGCGGAATAACGAGTGTAACTTCCTATTTGGGATTTATCTCTGAACAATGTTATCTTTCATGGTCATTGTCAGATGGTATTTTTCTCTGAAGTAAACTGCCCTCGTTACTTGGCCCAAACCAATGAACCTCTTGGCTATACGTATTTTGGTACGGAAGCGTGAGTGTAAAATGTGTGCGCGCGCGTGTGTGTGTGTGTGTGTATGTCAGTGTATGTGTCTGCGCGTGTGACGATGTGTGTGTGTGTGTGTGTGTGTGTTAGTCAGTGACAGTTGCCTGGTGTTCGACAATTGCAGCTGGGGAGGGGGGGGGAGCATTAGTGAGTAGTTGAAGTGTGAGTTTAGAGGGAGCGGTTAGCGACCATAAACTCTATTTAAACGAGACAGATATGCAGGGAAAAAGGGGGGGTGTGTAGAGGTAATGCAGGAGGAAGTGATAGCAAAGTCCCGTAGGAACGAATGCGGGGAATGGAAGAGGGTTGGAGGGCAGGGGGTAGGTGATGAGTGAAGGAGAGCCATCTGGAATGAAACAATGGTAACCGATAAGGGGGAGTCCGAGAGAGAGCGAGTACCGAAGTCATTAGTAGCAGCGCGGCGGCCAGCAAGCAAGTTCGGCGACTTTTTCAGTCCTGCAAAGCAGAAAAATGGCGAAATCTGTGTCCAGAAAGTGCCCGACACTTTGAAATCTGCACGCTTGTGCTGCACACATCTCTTCCATTTCCACAAGAGACTCAGAGTTTTATGAGGGAAAGTGTGCTATGAAATGCCTGGGGACATTGACGAGTTGTTGCAGTTTGCGGCTGCTCTCCACCGAGGCATTCTTTTCGGGCATACAGTGGTGACTTTTCTGTGTGAAAATCAAGCTGGTACTAGTGGTAGAATCAACACAATAACTTGTGACGTCACAGTGCACCGACGTCACAGTGCACCGAAAACCACGTGACCACTACTTGACCCCAGGCGACTTGTCTTGGTTAGCCCCGCAACACTAAATCTTCAACTACAACAACAACAATTTTTTTTCAATTTTTAAAATATTTTTCCAGAGATGTTTGTAACATTTGGCATTCGATTTTCAAGTTTTTGGGCATATTTAAAAACCTTGGACTTTTCCTTTAAGGGGACAAGATGGGGTTAAGAGCAAAGTTAAGATAGGTGCGTTTCACGAGTCGCTCTTTGGGCCAAATACGCTCCTATGTCGCTCATTAGCGTAGGGCAGCTCCCCCCAGCCCTAAGTTAGGTAAGAGCAGACAAGCGCCCCCTACTTGCAAGGGAGATAATTTTAATCCTAAAAATGGCAGCCGTAAATGAGACTGTGAGTCGACTCGACTCGTGCATCATTTTGCGATATAACATGCGCCATCAACACATTTTCGTCACCGCACGGATCCGCGGAATGCCCAAGACGATAAGGAGAGTGCCGCACGCTTTCATTTGTCAAAGCATGGACTCCTGTTTGAAATATGTTGACAAGATTGTGGACGGTATGCAGTTTAGCACTTACAAGCACCCGCGAAGACTATGATTGCACCGTTTTCTGCGTGATTGATGTCTTTCAGGCCATGCACGGCGACATATTCTACATCATCAAGGAAACGAGTCTTCGCTGCATTCACCGAATGTATATTCTGCCTTGCACGACGAGTGTGAACCCGACAGGAAGCGGCTAACCACACGTACTCGTGAGCAATTCCAGATCTAGCTTGTAGTGCACTTTTTCGGCGTGTTTGTGGTGCTGTTTACACACATTTTCGAACAATAGTCTATCAGTCAGTCAACGAAACAAAACAGCACGAGTATAATATCAACACGGAAGGATGCCACGCCGTGACGGCTTCTACAGGCATTGAAGTAGTTGGTGACGAACAACTTTGGACCGTGTGTCGTGTTGTTCTATGGCCAGGGTGTGAAAAGGGTACCTGTTACGGATGGTTTTTCGTGTGAGTGTCTGTGTGTATTTGTTACTATATCAGAAAATATGCGTGCTCTGCTCTGTTTACTAACTAACTTTTACTCACACACACACAGCACTCAAACTAAACTCGGAGGCAAAAGAAACGCAAATAAAGGATGCGTTAATTAAACCTTTATAGACTTGAAATAAAAAGAAAATCATGATACTAGCATGTTCTGCACGTGTTGTTTTAGGGGTCTCATCTTGTCAGAACCGTGTTTGCCGTTATCTGGGTCACACGCGAGGTCTTGTTCACGGAGATCCCAAACCATCATGGGGACAACTTTCAGCACATGCAAAATGTGGAAAAGCAGCTTTTCGTGTTCAGAGTGTTCAGGCAAGCTGTACCGTACTCACAAAACTGTTACAACATTCATTTCTGCGACACAGGCGCGATGCCGAGACTATCACCAGATCAGCGCCAACAGGCGATCGGGAGACTTGATGCCAGACAATCAGTTCAACAAGTTGCTAGGACATTTGGAGTAAATGTCACCACGGTTTATCGCCTGCAGCAACGTTTTCATGCCACTAACAGTACCTGCGACTTACCAGGACGTGGCAGACCCCGGGTAACAACAGCCCGACAAGATCGCCATCTTGTCCATCAACACCAGCGAGATGCATTCGAAACTGCCGCCAACACAGCCCGTAACACATTCGGGGTGCATAGACAACCCGTCAGTGCCAGAACTGTACGCCGACGCCTTGGTGGGCAGAACCTGGTAAATCGGCGTCCTCCTCGACGTCCTGTCTTGACAGCTCAGCATCGCCTGGATCGTCTGCCCTGGACCCAGCAGCATGCCCACTGGCGCCATCCGGACTGGCGGAGGGTTCTTGTTTCGGACGAGAAGCGCTTTTGCCTGGAACCTGGCGATGGGCGTGTCCGGATCTGGCGAAGACCTGGACAGCGGTTTGCGAACAATAACATCCTGCAACATGATCGATGGGGAGGTGCCAGCGTCATGAAATGGGGCGCCATTGGTGTCAACCAGCGAGTGGGGCCTGTCGTCTTTCAGAACGTCGGCCAAGGTCGTAGGAATGGTGTCAATGCAGACCGCTACATCAATCAAGTCCTGCGTCCCTATGTGGTTCCATTTGTCCAAAGGCACCGGAACTGCCTGTTCCAGCAAGAGAATGCCCGTCCCCATACTGCATGTGCTACCCAGGACTTCCTGCGTCACAACAGCGTGAACCTTCTGCCTCATCCTGCTCGATCTCCGGATCTCATCCCAATCGAACACTTTTGGGACATCATGCAAAGAAGGATTAATGCCCTTGCCCGGAGACCCCGCACAGCAGCAGAACTGCGTGCTGCCGTGACCCAGTTGTGGGCTCAGGTCCCTCTGCAGCAAATTAATCACCTCGTCCTCTCCATGTACCGGAGGTGCGCCACAGTCATCAACGCCAAGGGAGGAGCAACACACTATTGACTTTCAACAGTCTTCAAACAGTGTTCAGTGGAACATGGCACGTCATGCTCTCATCCCAATACACTTTTCCGTGTGGTTTTTGTATCGGTCAATTCGTTTCCTTGTTATTGTTAACCCGAAATAATTAATTCGACATTAGAATTCATGTGTAACCCATCTTCACTGCAGCATTTGCGTTTCTTTTGCCTCTGAGTATAGGTACAAAGACTGAAACACAATTACTGCCCTTTGCCCTCGTACCTATATTGTAACATCAATACAAAAATACAAATATGTTATCTCTCATGCAGTCTACAAATCACTTGCATTCACGTAGAAGAAGAATATCTTGAAAACGCGTAGGAGACTAACTGTCTCACGATTGACGAAGTCCTCGTCTCACACAATCCTTCTGACGATTATGTTTCCTGTTTAACACAGTTTCACTTTACGCACATTTCACATGTCACGTAATTCTCAGTTGACGACGTCCTCGTCTCACACAATCCTTCTGACGATTATGTTTCTTCAGTGGTAATTCACACATACAATGACTACTCACTATTCAGCGGGTACATACTCTGGATCCAAATCACCCACGACAGAATACAGCTCGTGGTGAATATGGGGTGGGGTTCCACCGGTTTCCAGAACTCCTGCGCTGATACAACCTTGCGCCCACAATCCACGGATCCGTGGCGCCAAGGAGGGAATGCCCGTCTCTTCTTTCTCTCCCGCCGCCGAGTGGTGCATTCGTCACTCCGACCGGGGTGCTGCGTAAAAAGTTTATGCTACCATAAGTCTCAATTCTTAGATAAACTTTTCCACAAAATAATACTGCCATTCTTTCTCAATACTATTCATTTATCCGTCAACTAGCTTATGCTGTTACAGTATGTACAACAGCTCATTCACAAATGACTTCATTACAAAAGAACATACAAACATTCTCTTTTCAACAATGGCTGACAACAGCTCACGCTTTCCAACCCAATTTACAACATGACTCTCACAGTCATTTCACAAGTCAATATTACTGAGCAAAATACAATTCAATAAATACCTGTATATTCACAGCATAGAATCACACATGATTCTTCCACAACACGAGTCGTACAGCATTCGACCTCAATGTTTGGTGAGCAACATTACAACTAAACGTGGAGACACCCAGAGACACGTCTGCTCTCCCCAAATGTCTGTAATGTTCTGTTTTTCACAATCCAAAATGGCTTCCTCCTGTTAACAATCTTCTCTCTCATTGGTCAAGAGCAGCCAATGGAGATATACTTTACAAAAATAGGTCACCTCATCTCAACAGGTGATTTCTGCACTCATGTGAACCACAAGTATGGCACGCCAATCTGTACACATGTGTTAAACACTTTTTATACTAAATTATGTACAAATCCATTTTTCACAGTACCATGATTTTAAATGAGAGCTGCGTGTGTCCTGCAATCCAAGCACCTCTGGGCTTGTTCATATACGGTGACATTGACACCCTGAATACTCACAGTCACACCCTATATCTACAGCAGTGCTCCAAGCAGGTTAACTCAACACGTGAACTAAACACGTCAGCATTGTTTCCTGTCATGATGAAAAAAGGTAAGGTTTGGAATAGATCTAAAGCATAATTGATCAAATGTTCCTTTCAAGGCATGCTACTTTTCAGATTGTGTTTGGGAATGTTGTTGCAGAAAATGTCAAGGTTATAAAACAGCTTGCATGAGAGAGAAACATTAGAGCAGAAAAGCCATGTTTGAAACTTAAATGGGTTGTTATTGTTAATCAGCACCATATATACTGACTGTGCTCGTTGTAAGTTTGACTTGGTAGCTGTGCTGACAGTGTTGTCTTAAGCTAGGATTCCATTCTTACGGCTGCGGTGCGGCTCCGGCTCCGGCGACGGCAACGGCATCCGGCTCTGGCGAGAAAAACGCATCGTCGTGAACCGTATATAACGGCGACGTCGTCCGGATATGTTCTCTTCCCGCCAATGCCGCCATGGCTCCACATTGGTCTCGTCTCATGCAAACTGTCATTTATAATGAAGAACAATTTATGTTAATATTATTAGCGTACCGCCAAATGAAAAAACGCCAAAAGAGACGACATCGCTGGTGGGTGCATGCCATTTTGGAGAAAAGACGGCAGTATGGAACCCATCACCATCTTGTTCAAGAACTGCAACTCGATGGCGAAAGGTTTCAGCAGTATTTTCGTCTCTTTGTGCTCGGAAAGGCTCTGAGAAAAACGCGGGAAAAGAGACACGCCCACAAAATACCAGACGGCGTCCGGCGACGGCAGTCCAGAAAGCCACATGGAGCTTTCTTGAAAAAACGCACGCACGCCGGGCCGTCGCCGTCGCCGTCGCCGTACCGCACCCGTGTGAATGGGGTCATCCCTTCTTTCATCAATGTTTTTCAAATTGCCGTCGCCGCTGCCGTCGCCGGAGCCGCACCGCAGCCGTAAGAATGGAATCCTAGCCTTAGTATCATCTGCACTGCAGATCTGTGCAGCGTATTCACCTGGTAGTATTGTAAATGCATACAAGCAAACAGCATTCAGCAAGCACTCATAATTTTCTTTCTTGTATCACCAGAGAATAAACTTCATCACCGTCTGCATCGTCTGGCACCACCATGCTCTCCTCCAGTGTCATCTTCTACCCGTGGACACTAACATACAGTTACCAAAGCAAGGGCAGAGACAATGAGGAATGCCAATGAAAGCATAAGTCTTACTCTTAGTGAACGTGGTGTGCAAGAAAAGACTGGATATCATTTCAGGTAAATATGTTATGCTTGTAATAAGATACTCATTCAGTCATTGACAATTCTGTAGAATATTTGGAAAACAAAAGAAGAGGCGTTCTTGGATCAAATAGTAGTAGTATGCTTACACATTGAAAGAGATGTGTCAAAACATATTGTTCTTACACACACACACAAAAACTGGACAGTGAGTAAGAAGAATGGTGTTTCAGTGTTTGACTTCTTTTTTAAACTTTTATCATTGATTTTAAATTTTACTACTCCTTGATATCAACAAACCTGATTCTTAAGTGACAATAACTAGTAATTTACTAGTACTAAAAACATGTATTTACGCTGTTAACGTGGGGGGGGGGTGTATTTTTTGTTGGGGGGAGGGGGGGGGATAGATTGTGAGGAAAATAGAACATACATGTATGCTCTAGGGGATTTCAAGAAATTGTGCTAATTTGTAATTCAGTTGGTTTCATCAGCATCAGCAGTAATGGCAGAACACAAAGTACAAAAGTTAACCAAAGAAGACACCCTGTTCTGGACAGATAATTGATGTTCTTCTCCACGTATGTAAACGTTGCCAAAGCGCTTCGAGCTGTGAAGAAGCGCTATATACATGGTCTATTTTCATTATTATTATTATTATTATTATTGTGTCTATCCTGAACTTGAGTTCATTTTTAAATGGTACCTTGTGTTTTTTCGGGTCAATTTTTGGGGCATCCTTTTTTGAGCAGCGGAAGAGTGTGCCACATTTCCAAGTGAAGTGCCATTAATGGCGTAGAAAGTTTGAACAAAATGATTCGGGAGTGATTTTTTTTAAAGTACACAATTTGTACAGATAAAATGGTTTGCTAAGTCTAGTATGAATAAGAGCAAGTTTTAGAATTACTCACTGTCTTCTCTTTTTCTTGTAAGATCATTATGTGGTGAAACTGCTCTGTTGCAAACATTTAATACAAGAAACCTTCTGCTCTTATGTTGCTGTTCCTTTTTCAAGGACCTCTACCCACACACTGATGCTGACACTCGTTGAGGGGTCAACTACCAACACTGATAGTGATACTCGCTGAGGGGTCAACTACCAACACTGATAGTGATACTCGCTGAGGGGTCAACTACCAACACTGATAGTGATACTCGCTGAGGGGTCAACTACCAACACTGATGGTGATACTCGCTGAGGGGTCAACTACCAACACTGAGGCTGACACTCGCTGAGGGGCCAACTACCAACACTGATGCTGACACTCGCTGAGGGGCCAACTACCAACACTGATGGTGACACTCGCTGAAGGGTCGACTACCAACACTGAGGCTGACACTCGCTGAGGGGCCAACTACCAACACTGATGCTGACACTCGCTGAGGGGTCGACTACCAACACTAAGGCTGACACTCGCTGAGGGGCCAACTACCAACGTTGATGCTGACACTCGCTGAGGGGCCAACTACCAACACTGATGCTGACACTCGCTGTCACGTTTCAAAAAATATAATAGATGACTTGGTGGTAAACAGGGTGCAAAAGATATGGTGCAACTTAGCTTTTGCCACTGAGTGGACGGCCCGTAATTAGTTCATAGTCTCCACAACTGCTCCGTAGAATGTAGTGCCGGCTGGCGTGGCTACGAAGCAGGGAAAAGTGGAGACATCAGGTGCCTCACCCAGTCGCTGGTTAGCCGGTTAGCTGGTTACAAAGGACGATCCGGTTACAGCGTCCGCAGATAACAGCGTCCCGCAGATAGGCAGCAAAAACAGCCAGCAACAGTAGACCGTAGAAAGTCGAAAGTAGAAAGGCTGCAACGTTCCGTTGTAGAAGAAGAAGAAAGGCTGCAACAAAAAGCCTCGGTGCACTAAACATGTCAAGCTACCCCTCAACCTCCACCTTTAAACATGTCATCTTTACATATTTCATCGAGCACGTGGGCCTGCACAAACGAACTTTTACAACAACAAATCAGCCATTTCCTTCCTTCTCTCCATATCTGCAAAAACCATATACAGATTATTATTTTAGCGTCACAAAGAGCAAATTATGCGCTAACCTGGAAAGAACAACAGAGAGTATTTCATTCCACAAACACAGACTCGTCAACAGCGTTAAATAATGATTTATTACCTCAAAAGCCTATGTAGGTAGCACTCTCATTCAAGCGAAAACCGCTTCCTCTTTTGAATGGCTCCTGTTCGTCAACAGAAATACTGCCATCCACCCTCTTGCTGAATCCTTATACGGTGAAAATGACGACCCGTCCTGTCAGACCGCATGTAAGCAGAGAGAAAGTGGTCTCAAACTGAAGTTTCCTGGAGCCCTCCTGTACATGCAGAACGGCGCGTTGAAAATCAATGTAGAAGTCAAAGCGTTCAAGTCCATCAAACTCGCAGGAAAATATGACACCGACCGTTCTCCCCAGCGCTGAGTTTTTGAGTGTGTCGATACTTGTCTCACACAGACAACCTTGACAGAATCACGTGACTAACCATGTCACATATCAAGTTCAGCTATATCCAGTTCTGCCTCGACAGCAGAAATCATCCCCGTGAAATCCGTACAACACGAAATATCCGTGTTCGCCTTTGCCCTGTCAGCTAAACCCCCAGCCGTTGACAGAAAACAGGCGCTTTCTGTCGCAATTTGAGAAAGGCACCCGACATAGTGACTCTTTCTCGAACCATGTCACTAAATCGTGTCACACCTCCCCTCTTCAAGACGAAACCTCGGTTTCGCTCTTAGTCATGTTCTCCTCTACAGCCTGAGAGAGAAAATCAGCTCCAACATTGTTGGCGCCCGGAATGACGCGTACCGTGAATTGGTACGGTTGGAGAATCAACGCCCAGCGCATAAGTCTGGCGTTTGCCAACCTTGCAACCTGAAGATATTGCAGAGGTTGATGGTCCATCTCCAGACAGAAAGGTCGTCCGTAAAGGTACGCCTCGAACTTCTGGCGATGGCGAGACACTCGCGCTCAACCGTTGCATATGCTGCCTCGGCCGAGGTCAGCTTACGGCTGGCGAAGCAAACAGGGTGCAAAAACCCCTCTGTCTCCTGAAGCAACACTGCCCCAAGTCCCTTCCCTGAAGCGTCTGTCCTCAGCACGAAGTCCTTCTTCAGGTCTGGTAGCCGGAGTATAGGCTGACTGGTGAGTCGCCGCTTTAGTGTGTTGAATGCGGAGCTGCATTCCTCAGTCCACACTACAACCGTCGGTTGTAGTTTCTTGGTAAGGTTGGTCAATGGAAGTGCGATTTCGGCGAAATGCGGGATGAAGCGTCTGTAGAAGCTGGCAAGGCCCAGGAAAGACCTGACTTCTTTCTTCGTGCGCGGTGGCTCCGCCTCCCGAATCTTCTGGATCTTGTCATCCTCTGGAACGAGCAATCCCTCGCCGACAACATGACCCAGGAAAGACAATTCCCGAAATCCCAAGTAGCACTTTGACGGTTTAGCTCCAAGATTTCCGTCCTTCAACCTTCCGAACACGTCGCGCAGGGCGTCGAGATGTTCAGTCCATGTCTCAGTCGCGATCAGCACATCGTCGATGAAACTGCTGATGTCCTCGCGCTTCAATGGTTCCAAAAGTTTCCTCATCATGCGAGTGAAGACGGCTCCTGCATTCTGTAGTCCAAAAGGCATGACTGTCCACTGGAACTGGCCGAATGGAGTGGTGAATGCAGTCTTCGGGCGATCTTCCTCGGCAACAGGAATTTGCCAGTATCCCTTGGGGAGGTCTAGTTTGGAAAAATACTTGGCCTTGGCCAAGTGACTGAAGAGGTAGTCCACATCAGGCATGGGTTCCGCATCAAACGCCGTAATCTTGTTCAGCTTCCGGTAGTCGACACAGAACCTGACGCGTCCATCCTTCTTCTTCACAAGTACGATCGGTGAACTGTAGGGAGAGTTCGCTGGTTCGATGGCGCCTAACTTCGTCATGTCGGCGATTTCCTTCCTGACCACCTCCTTCTGTTCATGAGGCATGGGATACTGCTTCGTCCTCACTGGCTGCTTCTCCAGCAAGTCGAAAGTAAATTGCTCCAGATGCGTCTGCAGTGGTATATCTGTAAGGACGCGTGCTGCATCCTTCAGGAGTCCTTGCAGGTCCGCTTTCTGGTCGTCCCCAAGATCAGGTGAGATGTGCACGTCGGTGTAGTCTTCACCGGTCTCCAGCGGACAAACTGGTACACGACCTCCTCCCTGTTCATCCGTTGTCTCGTCCATTACGACAGCAACCGTCTCTGTCTCTTTGTCCTTTTCCCCGTAGGCAGTCCTCTCAATGTAGGCGCGCAGCAGGTTGGCGTGGTACAGGCGTGCTTTCCCGTTCATCACGATCCTGTGGTCGTTTTGGCCTACCTTCGCTGTCACCTCAAAAGGTCCTTGCCACTGCAGTTGTAGCTTGTTGTGTTTGACAGGTAGAAGTAGCAACACTCGTTCTCCAATCTTGAAGCTGCGCGGCCGTGCCTTGCGGTCGAATCCTCGCGCGTAACGCTGTGCTGCTCTTCCCAGGTTTTCTTGAGCCAGTTTGCAGGTCTCTTCAATCCTGTTCCTGAGTTCCACGATGTAGGTCGCTGTCGTTTGCACCTCCTCGTCAGCTTCTTCGTCCGTCCAAGCTTGACGCAGGATAGCCATGTGACCGCGTACCTGTCTGCCGTACAACAACTCAAATGGGGAAAAACCCAAGCTCTCCTGAGGAACCTCGCGGTATGCGAAAAGCAGTGCTGGGATGTACCTGTCCCACGTGCGTGGTTTCTCCTGAGCTAGCTTCCTCAGCATGGTTTTCAAGGTACCATTGAACCTTTCCACCAGTCCGTTGCACTGAGCATGGTAAGGAGTGGTAAAATGCTGCTCAAGCGATAGCAGTCGTGCTGCCTCCGCCATCACTCCTCCCGTGAACTGAGTGCCTCTGTCGGTGAGAACTTCAGATGGAATTCCCAACCGGGACCACATGGTGACCAGTGCTTCAGCTACTCGTGTAGCTTCGATCGATTTCAGAGGAATCGCCTCTGGGTATCGAGTGGCGTAGTCCACCATGGTCAAGATGTATCTGTTTCCGTCCTCAGACGCAGGCAAGATGGACCCGATGATGTCAACTGTCACCCGACGAAAGGGTTCGTCGATGAGCGGCATCTTTTCTAAGGGGACCTTCCTCACCCTTCCTTTGGCAACCACCTTCTGGCACTTGTCGCATGATGCACAGAAACGTCGGACATCTGTGCAGATGCCTGGCCAATAGAAGTGGCGCCACACACGGTTCGTGATCTTCTTGGTGCCAAGATGACCTCCAAGAATTGAATCGTGTGCCGTTGCCATGACACCCTCGCGAAACTCGCGAGGCACGACAACCTGTTTGAAAGCTCACGGTAAAGCAACTTCTTCTCCCTGAGAAACTTTGACTTCCCATGCTTCCCGCTCAGCTTCACCTTCCCCGACTTCGCGTGCTCCCGAGGAGTTGCTAGTGTCGGGTCAGATTCCTGAGCCTTTGCGAGAAGCGCGGGGGTCACGTTCCCCAGGGCAGCTCGTGCGGCAGGTAGGGGTTTGAGAGGTTTGTTTTCTCGCTCCACCTGTGCCCGCGTGAGCACTGAAATGACGACGGGAGACCGATAAACGGGAACCTCCCTGATGACGCCATCCACAAACTGAACACGGTTCCCAATGAGCAAGTCGCATGGAGGATCGTCCATGACGACGGCCACAATGGTCCCCGTGAACAACGGTGTTACGACCTTGATCACGGCTGTGTTCAAGTCGCAAGCGTGAGATGCGTCGGCCATTCTCACTCTTATACTGTCTCCTGTGTAGGCCATAGCCGGAACTAGACTCGCCCGGACAATTCACACATGAAAATACTACCTTCAAATAAAAAGATGGCATGCACTATTTACTGCTGCGTCACCAGAAATAACGGTCAACAGAGTGTATGGACAAAGAGAACAACAGGACCGGAGTGCTATTTAAATTATGAGCAGTTTTTCCAACCCCATATATGACAATTGTGACGCTACCAGCCTTCCGAGGTCGCGCTGTCAAACAGTGGAAGAGTTCACGTGGCGACATACATCCGTTCTGACTTGAATTACAAATGCATAGATCTTCTCGTACCAGACATGGGAGGCATGGGTTTCATGAGTACAATGCACATTTCCAAACAGGGAAATAAACCCAGGTTGGTAAACGTCTACTACCCGAAAGGCTGCAACTCACAAGGGTGTACCGATTGGCTCACCCAGTTGTCCTCCAACTCGGTACACTGGGTAGTGGTTGGGGACGTCAATGCTCACCAACGAATGAGGAACGCTGGGTAGTGGTTGGGGACGTCAATGCTCACCAACGAATGAGGAACACTGGGTAGTGGTTGGGGACGTCAATGCTCACCAACGAATGAGGAAAGCTGGGTAGTGGTTGGGGACGTCGATGCTCACCAACGAATGAGGAACACTGGGTAGTGGCTGGGGACGTCAAAGCTCACCAACGAATGAGGAACACTGGGTAGTGTTTGGGGACGTCAATGCTCACCAACGAATGAGGAACACTGGGTAGTGGTTGGGGACGTCAATGCTCACCAACGAATGAGGAACGCTGAGTATTGGTTGGGGACGTCAATGCTCACTAACGAATGAGGAACACTGGGTAGTGGTTGGGGACGTCAATGCTCACCAACGAATGAGGAACACTGGGTAGTGGTTGGGGACGTCAATGATCACCAACGAATGAGGAACACTGGGTAGTGGTTGGGGACGTCAATGCTCACCAACGAATGAGGAACGCTGGGTAGTGGTTGGGGACGTCAATGCTCACCAACGAATGAGGAACGCTGGGTAGTGTTTGGGGACGTCAATGCTCACCAACGAATGAGGAACACTGGGTAGTGGTTGGGGACGTCAATGCTCACCAACGAATGAGGAACGCTGGGTAGTGTTTGGGGACGTCAATGCTCACCAACGAATGAGGAACACTGGGTAGTGGTTGTGGACGTCAATTCTCACCAACGAATGAGGAACGCTGGGTAGTGTTTGGGGACATCAATGCTCACCAACGAATGAGGAACGCTGGGTAGTGGTTGGGGACGTCAATGCTCACCAACGAATGAGGAACGCTGGGTAGTGGTTGGGGACCTCAATGATCACCAACGAATGAGGAACGCTGGGTACGTAGTGGTTGGGGACGTCAATGCTCACCAACGAATGAGGAACGCTGGGTAGTGGTTGGGGACGTCAATGCTCACCAACGAATGAGGAACGCTGGGTAGTGGTTGGGGACGTCAATGCTCACCAACGAATGAGGAACACTGGGTAGTGGTTGGGGACGTCAATGCTCACCAACGAATGAGGAACGCTGGGTAGTGGTTGGGGACGTCAATGCTCACCAACGAATGAGGAACACTGGGTAGTGGTTGGGGACGTCAATGCTCACCAACGAATGAGGAAAGCTGGGTAGTGGTTGGGGACGTCGATGCTCACCAACGAATGAGGAACACTGGGTAGTGGTTGGGGACGTCAAAGCTCACCAACGAATGATGAACACTGGGTAGTGGTTGGGGACGTCAATGCTCACCAACGAATGAGGAACGCTGGGTAGTGTTTGGGGACGTCAATGCTCACCAACGAATGAGGAACACTGGGTAGTGGTTGTGGACGTCAATGCTCACCAACGAATGAGGAACGCTGAGTATTGGTTGGGGACGTCAATGCTCACCAACGAATGAGGAACACTGGGTGGTGGTTGGGGACGTCAATGCTCACCAACGAATGAGGAACGCTGGGTAGTGGTTGGGGACATCAATGCTCACCAACGAATGAGGAACGCTGGGTAGTGGTTGGGGACGTCAATGCTCACCAACGAATGAGGAACGCTGGGTAGTGGTTGGGGACGTCGATGCTCACCAACGAATGAGGAACGCTGGGTAGTGGTTGGGGACGTCAATGCTCACCAACGAATGAGGAACGCTGGGTAGTGGTTGGGGACGTCAATGCTCACCAACGAATGAGGAACGCTGGGTAGTGGTTGGGGACGTCAATGCTCACCAACGAATGAGGAACGCTGGGTAGTGGTTGGGGACGTCAATGCTCACCAACGATAGAGGAACACTGGGTTGTGGTTAGGGACGTCAATGCTCACCAACGAATGAGGAACACTGGGTAGTGGTTGGGGACGTCAATGCTCACCAACGAATGAGGAACGCTGGCCCAGATCATGACTCAGACATGGTGGTGTAGCAGTAAATAATGCATGTCATCTTTTTATTTGAAGGTAGTAGTATTTAATGTTTGAAGGAAATTACACCAAGTGAATCTCCTTTTTACATTTAGTCAAGTTTTGACTAAATGTTTTAACATCGAGGGGGAATCGAAACGAGGGTCGTGGTGTATGTGTGTGTGTGTGTGTGTGTGTGTGTGTGGGTGTGTGTATGTGTGTGTGTGTGTGTGTGCGTGCGTGCGTGTAGAGCGATTCAGACCAAACTACTGGACTGATCTTTATGACATTTTACATGAGAGTTCCTGGGATTGATATCCCCGAAACTAATTTTTCTTTTTTTCGATAAATACCTTTGATGACGTCACATCCGGCTTTTTGTAAAAGATGGGGCGGCACTGTCACACCCTCATTTTTCTTTCAAATTGATTGAAATTTTGGCCAAGCAATTTTCGACGAAGCCCGGACTTCGGTATTGCATTTCAGCTTGGTGGCTTAAAAATTAATTAATGACTTTGGTCATTAAAAATCTGAAATTTGTGAAAAAAATATTTTTGTTATAAAACGATCCAAATGTACGTTCATCTTATTCTTTATCATTTTCTGATTCCAAAAACATATAAATATGTTGTATTTGGATGAAAAACAAGCTCTGAAAATTAAAGATATAAAAATTATTATCAAAATTAAATTGTCCAAATCAATTTAAAAACACTTTCATCTTATTCCTTGTCGGTTCCTGATTCCAAAAACATATAGATATGATATGTTTGGATTAAAATCACGCTCAGAAAGTTAAAACTAAAAGAGGTACAGAAAAGCTTGCTATCCATCTCAGCGCAACTACTACCCCGCTCTTCTTGTCAATTTCACTGCCTTTGCCATGAGCGGTGGACTGATACGGTCTTGCTGAAAAATTGCATTGCGTTCAGTTTCACTCTGTGAGTTCGACAGCTACTTGACTAAATGTTGTATTTTCGCCTTACGCGACTTGTTCTCTCTTACACACACACACACACACACACACACACACACACACACACACACACACACACACACACACACACGTACACACACACACACACACACACACACACAATACACTGGTATTGTTGAGTTCAAGGCAAAGAGACAGTGATCAACACTAAACATGCTCAGACTGGTAGGTATATTTCACAATGGAAGCTAAATAAGCTGATAATAAAACATAAAGATATATAAAATTCTGCGTATACAAAATGTGCTCCGTCGTTAACTGTTTTATAAGGTTTTTGCGCTGTCAAGCAAAGTCAATTATTTTGGAACGTTCATTCAAACTCATGGCCTAGTCTCGCTCGGCCGCCCATACGGACGGACACTGCTCATTACTTAAGTCTTATTGTTGACTCAGGTCAGTCCCAGACTATCTTTTAAAAATGACATCTCGCCTTAATGTAATGGAACATAGTTTCTCAGTAAGATGTACACAACAATACGTCACGCTCATGAGATAATTGCCGATGTCATATTTTGAGAAAAACGCAAAAAACTTTTTTCGGTTTCTGAACAATCTGCCCATCTCATTAAATTTTTAGTTATAAGTTGCAAACTGCCTATCTCGAGCGGTGACAGCTGGATAAACGTGAGATAAAGAGCTGACAGCAACATTTTCAATCAGCAAAACTGTATAACAACCCACAAAGAGCGTTTGCATACATTCAAAAATTCTCAAAACAAGTCTTCCTGTATCACACAGAAAAAGAGCCTAACTCAAGAAACGAGATCGGCAGTTTTGCTTACGTTACCGTGGCAATGGTTTCCGATGGTCTGAGAGTTTGTAATCTCTAACACATAATAGATGCCCTTCCAGTAGCTTCCCCTGTAGTTTTACTGCAGAAATGCCTAACACTGAGATAGGTATTTTTCTTATGAGCGTGACGAATAGGACAATTGAGATCATTTGAGATAACAGGTAATTACTTGGACGCATCGGGCGATAAAAGGCTGCATTGTATCAATCCTTTGTTCGCTGCCAACTGTCTTCTGGTCCATTATAACACTTGTGGTCCATTATAACACTTGTGGTCCATTATAACACGTGTGGTCCATTATAACACGTGTGGTCCATTATAACACGTGTGGTCCATTATAACACTTGTGGTCCATTATAACACTTGTGGTCCATTATACCACTTGTGGTCCATTATAACACTTGTGGTCCATTATAACACTCGTTGTCCATTATAACACTTGTGGTCCATTATAACACGTGTGGTCCATTATAACACTTGTGGTCCATTATAACACTTGTGGTCCATTATAACACTCGTTGTCCATTATAACACTTGTGGTCCATTATAACACTTGTGGTCCATTATAACACTTGTGTTCTACAGTGGAACCCCCTTAGAAGACTCTCCAATTTAAAACTCCCTCCTTTCTAAGACGCTAATTTCTCAGACGTTCTGTTTATAACCTCTGTACCCCATTTCAAGATGTTCTTCTTTTTGTAAGACCTGGTTTTCTAAGTTTTTGGGAGGTCTTACATTGGGGGGTGGGGTCCATTGTATTGTCATTTTCTATGGAAACACCATCACGATGTAACGTTGTAACTGCGTATGGTTGTAGATCAAATTGTCACACAGTATAGCTTGGCACACACAAACACACACACACACACACACACACACACACACACACACACACACACACACACACACACACACACACACACACTTTCCCCAGCCATTCAGCAGCCTCCACTGTGGCAGTAACAACCCCCACCCCCACCCACCCACCCACCGAACCCCCCTCCCTCCGACCCTCCCTAGTGTTGCTGGACGGAGGTGAAGTAGAGGAAGACCTGCTCGAGAGAAGTCTGATGCACGCTGTAGTCCTGTACGTTCAGCGCGTCCTTGGCGTTCTCCAGTGCGCGAAACACGTCCGACATGAGCGTTTTGGGGTCCGGGACCTGGATGTGTGCGTAGCCCTGGTCAGAGTCGAAGCATTTGGCTGAGGGGAAGTGACTCTGGACGTAGGCCACGAGGGGTTCAGAGGGCGCCAGTTGATCGTCCTCCGTGATGCCCATCTTGACCGATAGCGTGAAGCCTTGACCGAAGCGCGACTTGAGGTGCTGCGTGGTGCCCAGACACTTCATTCTGCCGTTGACCATGATGGCCACACGTGTACACAGCGCCTCGCACTCCTCCATGCTGCAATCAACACAACACTTGTTGTAACGTGTACACAGCGCCTCGCACTCCTCCATGCTGAAATCAAGACAACACTTGTTGTAACGTGTACACAGCGCCTCGCACTCCTCCATGCTGCAATCAACACAACACTTGTTGTAACGCGTTACCCAGACACACTCAACACACAACACTTGTTGTAACGCGTTACCCAGTCACACTCAACACACAACACTTGTTGTAACGCGTTACCCAGACACACTCAACACTTGTTGTAACGCGTTACCCAGTCACAATCAACACAAAACCCTTGTTGTAACGCGTTACCCAGTCACACTCAACACTTGTTGTAACGCGTTACCCATACACACTCAACACAAAACCCTTGTTTATAACGCGTTACCCAGTCACACTCACCACACAACACTTGTTGTAACGCGTTACCCAGTCACACTCAACACACAACACTTGTTGTAACGCGTTACCCAGTCACACTCAACACACAACACTTGTTGTAACGCGTTACCCAGTCACACTAAACACAAAACCCTTGTTGTAACACGTTACCCAGTCACACTCAACACACAACACTTGTTGTAACGCGTTACCCAGTCACACTCAACACACAACACTTGTAACGCGTTACCCATACACACTCAACACAAAACCCTTGTTGTAACGCGTTACCCAGTCACACTCAACACACAACACTTGTAGTAACGCGTTACCCAGTCACACTCAACACAAAACCCTTGTTGTAACGCGTTACCCAGTCACACTCAACACAAAACCCTTGTTGTAACGCGTTACCCAGTCACACTCAACACAAAACCCTTGTTGTAACGCGTTACCCAGTCACACTCAACACACAACACTTGTTGTAACGTGTTACCCAGTCACACTCAACACACACTTGTTGTAACGTGTTACCCAGTCACAATCAACACAAAACCCTTGTTGTAACGCGTTACCCAGTCACACTCAACACACACTTGTTGTAACGTGTTACCCAGTCACACTCAACACACACTTGTTGTAACGTGTTACCCAGTCACAATCAACACAAAACCCTTGTTGTAACGCGTTACCCAGTCACAATCAACACAAAACCCTTGTTGTAACGCGTTACCCAGACACAATCATCACAACCGGCACGGTTGGCCTAGTGGTAAGGCGGTCCGCCCCGTGATCGGGAGGTCGTGGGTTCGAACCCCGGCCGGGTCATACCTAAGACTTTAAAATTGGCAATCTAGTGGCTGCTCCGCTTGGCGTCTGGCATTATGGGGTTAGTGCTAAGACTGGTTGGTCCGGTGTCAGAATAATGTGACTGGGTGAGACATGAAGCTTGTGCTGCGACTTCTGTCTTGTGTGTGGCGCACGTTATATGTCAAAGCAGCACCGCCCTGATATGGCCCTTGGTTTAAACAGTTGTTTTATTCAGTTGCATAAATACAAAGCCGTAATTGAAAGTTGTAATTAAGGGAGCACAACAAGATAAACTTATAAATGTGCTCTTAGAAACAAACGAGTAATCTGGCGGACAATATTTTAAATGCATGATATTTAAACAAATGAAAACAAGAACAACAACGATAACTATAGCAACAGTGGTACGGAAATCTCACACACACAACGCACACACACATACACACACACACACACACACACACACACACACACACACACACACACACACACACACACACACACATAGAGACACACAGAGAGAGAGACACAGAGGACAATCACAGAGAGAAAGAGAGAGAGAGAGATATAGGAATAGAGAGAGAGAGAGAGAGAGAGAGAATACGAATACGAATACGAATACGAAAGTTTAATTGCTATAGGCCATCGGCCCCTTGCAATGGGGATATTACACATCACGCGCAACGAAGGTACGGTACAAACAAAACCGGGTGGAAAACCGAACCCGGAATTAGTATCCACTTGGTCACATCCAAGTCGACAGTGTCTTTCGTCTGAGACCAATGTCAATGTGATCGATCGCGAATAACGATGCTGTTTATATCAACACAAAGGCAGAGACATTCACAGTCTTTCTCCAGTCTCGAGGAATGTTCGTATTACACGCACATATTCATGCAAGTCTGTGTTTAGTTGCTCAATTTCTTCCCTGAGGCGGACCCTGTTCACCTGCTGCCCTCTCCGTAGGTAAAGCATGTCCCGTCTCATGTCCTCCGAAGCTGTTTCTGCTGCCACTGGTATTACGTCATACGTTCTGGTTTTAAACATTTCACAGTCAAACACTAGAATACAATCGTCACTTTCAGCAAGCAGCGTTTTCTTGCCACCTTTGGTCTGACATACTATTTTCTCAAACCTATTGTTCCTGAACGTAGATTTCAGCTTTGTTTTCTTGTTCTCGGGCAGCGTTGAAAGTATATCGAACAACGGAGCTTCATTTGCCCCAACTTCAGAAGACTGGTTGGCGGTGTCAATGTTTTCATGCACACAAGACAGGCTTACTTGTTTGTTGATACACAGCGTGCTATCTGGGTCAGGTGTGTCGTCATTCATGCGTGAAGAAAGCTCTGCGGCATTCAGAGGGGCGAGCATTGACACAGTGGAATGTGGTGGGGTGGACAAGCTAGGGTCACTGGCACGTGCTTCACGGCGTGAACTGACATCAACATGGACGCTATTTCTGGTTTGACCTAGATCAGACTTATTGACTACACACTGGTTATTATTGTTTTCCTCGCTCTGATGGTTTGCATCAATTTGAGCTGTAAACTGAACATTGTTTCTGTTCATGCCTACCTTGGCACTGTGCTGTTCTGCTCTTCGTTGGTCTCTTCTTTGTTGGGCTGGTGGCTTGCGTCTCCATGCACTGGTCGGTGCGGGTGTCATGGCGAAACCCCGGTCGTCTTTGCCATTTCTTAAGCGGAGAACGAACACTGCTCCTTCATCTGTTCCGGTCACCTTCCACGATGTCACCGTGTTTTTGCACATTAAGGTGGATAAGATGTCTTCTGCAGCAATAGGAAGTCCTACGACTGGCATTTTGGAGTTAGAAACGCTGATAATTCAGGAGCTCAAAAAAACGTGTGTTGCTCCTTTGGCGCACCGCGAGAGACCCCCTAGAGAGAGAGAGAGAGAGAGAGAGAGAGAGAGAGAGAGAGAGAGAGAGAGAGAGAGAGAGATTGCATCCACTATAGATCAATTCAATGCTCTAATAACAAAATGACTAAACATATGGTATTAACAAAAACGTTTGCTGTCTAATATAAATTTCTGAATCTGATGAAACAGCGCTGTGTTTTCAGCCAAGGACTTGTCACTATTACCGTACACAGCACACAAAACAGTAATATTATTATTATCTGGTAGAGTATCAATAGTGGTTGCTCTAACATTCGTGTACAATGGACAGTCAAATAAAAAGTGTTCACAATTTTCAACATGAAAACCACACCTGCAGAAAACATCATTTGTCAAATGTCTTTTAAACATATCTGCATTTAAATCACTAATCTCTAATCTTAATTTACAGTGAATGATTTCTGCTTTTCGAACTTTAGAGTAGACATACGGGGGAATTAGAGGTTCATCTCTGGACAAAAATCTTTTAAAACAACCAATTGAAATCGTTTGTTTTATATGATCAGGTAATTCATTCCATAAAGATGTTGGAGAAGGAAAAAAGGAATGCTTATATAATTCAGTTCTACATCGAAACATTTGCCTATCATATGGTTTGCGTCGGTGGTACGGATTTACTGCTGAAATGAGAGATGGTAAGTAATCAAGTAAATACACTGGCGCGAGACCATTAACTAATTTAAAATAAACGATCAATTTATGTTTTCTGCGCCGTTCTTGCAGTGTTGTAAAACCTGACTCATTGGAAAGTTTTTGATGGCTTGTTCCACGAACAGCTCCAATAATAGCTCTAATAGCATCTAGGTGCATTTTTTCAAGTTCAACTGCCAACATTGCATTGCAATTATCCCATATTACATCAGCATAGTCAAAATGAGGAAGAATAAAAGCCTTATACATCATTTCTAGTGCCTTGCGACTGAGTCGATATTTATAGGAACGCAAACATGCAACTAAAACACGAGCTTTAACAACTATAGAGTGTACATGATGATTCCATTTACAGTCATTTTGCAGATACACGCCCAAATGTTTATGAACAGTGGTTTCAATTAATATCTCTTCGCCAAATTTTAGCGGCAATGTTTCCGGTTGTCTTCTAGTTGAGACAGTCAATAATTCAGTTTTGGACTGATTAAAATTAACTTTCCAATTGTTTGCCCATTGCATTATCTGTTGTGCATCAGAATTCAAAATTTCAGTGCGTTCAAGTGTATTATCGAGGGACACGTACATACTCGTGTCGTCGGCAACTAATTTAATTATTGATTTAATATCAACAACAATGTCATTAATATAAACAAGAAACAGAAGTGGCCCCAAGACTGACCCTTGAGGGACACCAGAATGAACACAGCGGTAATTTGACATGCAACCTTTTATAACTACAGCTTGAGTTCTATCAGCCAAATAATCTTTAATCCATTCTAATAACATATCCCGTATACCTATTGCGTATAATTTATAGATCAGACTACGATGCCATACTCTATCAAACGCTTTGGAGATATCAAAAAATATTGCTTGTGATGTACATTGCTTGTCCAAAGATTGACACAAATCGTCATATATACCAAGAAGTTGAAAAACAGTTGAGTCACCTGGAATAAAGCCTGACTGAGATACTGTCAATAAATTATGATCTGTCAAATACGTAAACATATGAGTTTGAATACATTTTTCCATTACTTTACCGATACAGCTTAAGGGGAGGTGGGCCAGTGCACTACCTTTTTTTATTTTGAATGTTTTATTGTGTCTGAATGTTATTTTATGAAAGAAATGAACAAATGATGACAAAGAATAGTCACTTTTTGTATTTTCGGTTGCTGGTTTTTGTTTTATGCGACAAAAACAGTCAAAATACAGACAAAAGTGGAGTACAGGAGATACACGGATTTTCATCAGATGTGATTGTCACACTTCTAATTATTGTTTTATTTTATCCTTCTGGGTATGCTCTAGGGGATTACGAAGCAGATCTTGTTTATTATATTTATATTTGGAGTTAGGAACACTTCTTTGTTACAACTGTCAAACTTTAGGGTAACGCTTGCGAAATTATTTTTTGGAATAATCTGGATATGACTATAATAAAAGTTCAGCAAAACCCCTTCGTAATCCCCCAGAATGTTATATTCTTCACAAACTACAAAAGAAAATATTGCTCTAGCTAAATTACAGCCAGAGAAATCGCGTAACCCAAGACGTAACCGTAGGCAAAATGGCTGAACTGAGAAAAACGACATTGAAGATTGAACACCACAGAAACACTATTGAAACAGACACACAAGGACAAAACTGTGTTATGAATGAACAGCTTAGTTTATTTGAATTGCAAACTACTTAGCCTTTAGCACGCCAGCAGAGAATGTATGCGTCCATCCCTTCTTTCCCTCTGTCAACCAGCATGGGGATACTGCCCCAGCGCTAAACGTGTATCAATGACCCGATTCTCGTTTGTATTTGCATGCGAGAATAACGGTATTTTTAACGGTAACTTACTTGAGCCAGAACGAGGCTTATTTCCTTCCGTTATCTCGTCGATTTGTTGGTTTCCTCGAAGTTTTCTGCTTTTGTTTTTACATCGATACAGTACTTTGGTGCTTCGACAAGCAAGATGGAGGATGATGGGTTTGAAACTTTCCTTTGAGTTGTTTTTTGACAACAAATCGTACGTGGAATCTGAACGATTTACTGAGGAAGCTCTTCGCAATGAACTGTGTATCGCGGTGAAGAAAATGACACAGTTCGTCAAGACAGTGACGGAATTTACGAAAGTGCAGATTGATACAGTTGCTGATCCAGTTTCGTTCGGGAAATGGCAGGCCCAGCAAACATTACCGATAATCTGACTGATGTTGGACACTTTCTCCTGTTTTTGTTTTTTTGCGTAGCAAATGCTCAACTTGCTTGTCGAGGAGATACTGCACAGAAACTGACTGAAATTCAGCGCAAAGCAAGCCAGTGCCGAGACGTAAAAAGTGTGCTGCATGGCGTGTTCGGAAATGGCGACCTGTGGATCTGCGTGGAGATCAAAGCTTTCCTCTGTATCGGAAACACCGGCAGAATCCAAACTTTGGCCTAGTACCAGCGGAACTACTTGTTGTTGCTAACCGAACTAATAAAGACATTGTCCTCTTTCTTATTTCGAGCCATTGTTATCGTATCAAAGGTTGTTTCTCAAGGAAAAATTCGCTTTCGGTTGTCACCGATCGTTTGATGTGTAACCACGATGTTGTAAAACCGAGTGAACTTCGGGTGTTCCCGTCATGGCCGAGAGTCTCTTCGGTAGTTTCCGTATGCAAAATTCGTAAGCTGAGCATGCGCACTCACAAAGTAAACTGGTTCCCGATTTCGGTTTATGAAACGAACCAATGGATGTCGAGTACCTTCCAAATAAGGACATTTCCGTTCGATTACGATTGCTGCCTTTGCAACGGACTAGTGGCTGAGTGAATGGAACATTCATCAAAACACTGATGTCATGTTATAGGTCAAGAGCTGCTGCGCAGTTTCGTATGTCGTGAATGCACTGTTTTGCTGAGGACAAAGCCGTAACTAGCCTTTGAAATGAGACATTTTTTGGCGGGGGAATATCGACTACAGAAGACAATCAATGCCACACATGTTCACATTTTGTCTTTATTGACAGATAAATAGGACACTTTTGACAAAAACACCGACACACATGGATGATAGGTATGTTATGGAAACATAATCTGCTAAAATACCCAAAACAGTGTTTTGAACGATTTGGTCAATTTTGCACTGGCCCACCTGCCCTTAATAAGGATATTGGGCGATAATTTGTGCATAATGACTTCTCGCCTTTCTTGTAAACTGGGGTAACATGTGCCACTTTCCAAGCCTTTGGAAATCTACCTTCGACTAATGATCTACTAAACAGTTTTGAAAGTGGATCAGAGACAACGTCTACGGCTGCTTTAAGAATCTTGTTATGAACAAGATCGGGACCAACTGCCTTGTTTTGGTCAAGGGATTTAATAATTCCAGAAACCATGTCAGTAGTAATAATAAGTGGAGGAGCGGATCCTGGGTGCTCTGACAGGGTTGGAAAAGGATCATCTTCATCATCAATACAGGATTGGTTAATAAAAAATGTATTAACTACTTCTGCTTTCTCCTTATGAGAATAACAAATAATTCCGTTATTGTCAATTGGTGGAATTTCTGACTGTGATAGGCCTTTCTTGGTCATGAAATTATTTACTAACTTCCACCAATCTTTGTTACCAAAATGTATTTGCGAAATTATTCTATCGTCCAATTCAATATCATATTCTTCTTTTCTTTTACGAATTTTGTCTACTAAAATGTTTTGAATGCGTCTGAATAACGCCCAACACCACATAGAGAATAACGCCCAACACCACATAGAGAATAACGCCCAACACCACATAGAATCTAAACGTTTAGCTAAACTGTGTATTATTTGTTTTTTCCTTATCAACTTTTTAATTCCCTCGGTTATCCATGGGGCATATCGTTCATTTATCACAACTGTTTTTACAGGCATACAGTGCTTGGCAGCAGTCATTAGTATATCCGTAAATGATTCGACTGCTGCATCCAGTGGTTCTAAGTTAACAACCTCAGGCCAATCTAGATTTTGCAAATCATCTACAAATTTCCCAATATTGAGTTTTGAATAATTATAAATGGTGCGCTTGAATGAACGTTTTAAATTAACTGTTTTCTTTATTTTAACATACGGACAAGAATGGTCACTGCAAACTGGAGGGAAAATATCAACTGCATCTATCATGTCTGGACATGGGGTTAATATCAAGTCAATAAGAGTAGATGAATGTTCTGTAATTCGTGTTGGTTCTGTCACGATTTGAAACAAACTATTAACATTTAATAATCGTTGAAGGTGAGGCGGAGGGTTGTTCATACAATCAGCATTAAAATCGCCAAGTATTATCAATTTATGTGGTGTCCTTGATGCTGACTGAATTGATTCATCAATCAAGTCCCAGTAATTTACATTAGCATCTGGTGGTCTATAAAAAGTACCAACAAGAAGGGTCTCCTGGTCGATTTTGGTTTCCACCCATACCGCCTCTAGAGAAGGTATGCTCAAATCGTATCTGGGTTTGCATATCAAATTACTCTTCACATACACCGCCACACCCCCATGAGCATCACCAGGCCTATCGCATCTTACTGGTGGATGAAAACCATTCAGAGTAATATCTTCATTATCAACATCTGTGGACAACCACGTTTCTGAAACAGTAATAATATCGAAACGTCCTAATTCGGCCTGCAAATGAAATATTTTGTTCTTAAGACTTCGCACATTAATATGAACAATAGATATGATTTGTTCTCCTGGTCCAGGGTTTGGTTCCACATCCCCACAAAGCATCAACAAACACAAACATATGAAACAAAAAAGCATGTTCACAAACATCAATGTACTGACGAGGACATTAGAAAAGTTCGTCTTATTTTTCAAACCGTTATTACAACATCGACTTCGACGACTCAAATGGTGTGAAAAACTGGCATCGTTTAATATCAAGAACAATAAGAGGGCTAGCGACAAGCCTCTTGACCCGTACAACAAAAGAACTAGACATGAATTAACATTTCTGATATTCATAAAATAAAGTTTATGCGTCGATAGTTTGACTGCGACACCGGAGTAGCCCCCAATCCTGGCCCTGAACTGTTGAAGACTACATCCACTCATTACGTCACAGCTCTTTGCAAGATTTCAAACCAGTCAGAGGCCAGGAGGTGGTACCACGTCAGTCCCGCGCTCAGAATGATACAACCGGGAAAAACTAATTCATATTCAATGCTACAATAGTGGATGACTGAGAAAGGAAAAGAGAATAACAACATCTTCTGACAGTGTCTCAAGATGAGAGTGAAATAAGAATAAAATAACAAGACAATCACCACAAACAACACCAACAAAGAGAACAAGAAAATGATTGATCGGAAAAATGTAAACAAGTACGAAACAAATCAAAAAATAATAATTATAAATAAACGCTTCAAACGAAACCTTTTAGGCATATGGCCATTGGCTCTCTCTCATTTCAACATACCAGGAAACAAGACAGGGGGGGGGGGGGGGGAGTTGAAACAGGCGAGCACGCGGACTGGAGTGACATCTTTCTGTTTTGGTTACTGATATGGCCTGTTTTTACACACTTCGTGGTCGGCTGGGCGTTAAGCAAACAAACAAACAAACAAACAATCACCACACCACACTTGTTATAAACATTACCCAGACACAATCATCACACACCATTTGTTGTAAATCGTTATTTAGATCACCACACCACACTTGTTATAAACATTACCCAGACACAATCATCACACACCATTTGTTGTAAATCGTTATTTAGATCACCACACCACACTTTTATTAAAACGTTACCAAGATCACCTCACCACACTTGTAAAACGTTACCCAGATCACCACACCACACTTGTAGCAAAACGTTACCCAGATCACCCAGATCACCACAAAAAATTGTAGTAAAACGTTACCCAGACACAATCTCCACACAACGGCCATGGATTGCTTTGACAGAGTGATCAGCACACAGAACCCCTGTACACCGTATCCAAGCTGCAGCCACTCACTTTGACAGAGTGATCAGCACACATAACCCCTGTACATAATAATAATAATAATAATAATAAT
This sequence comes from Littorina saxatilis, assembly GCF_037325665.1. Lineage (NCBI taxonomy): Eukaryota > Metazoa > Mollusca > Gastropoda > Littorinimorpha > Littorinidae > Littorina > Littorina saxatilis. The sequence continues at coordinate 2,441,482 of NC_090251.1, forward strand.
AATAATAATAATAATAATAATAATAATAATAATAAAGATAGCTTATATAGCGCCGCTTCACAAATTTAACTATGCTCTTAGCGCTGTACATCGAGATATAACAATTTCAATAATATAAATACAAAGATGATATTATAATAATACACATTTACAAATATCACTCACGTGCATACATCCTCGTGCACACCACGCGCATACACACTCCCACTCATTAACAAGTGCTTCCATTTCCCTGCCACTGAGATGTTCATATACCCCCCTGGACAAGCTCACACCATGTCCGTCTCCTCTCTGGACTGTACATACACTCAGCAAGAAAAAGAAAGACTAAATGCAAATTTCATACAGAACCCTATAGCTCAATCAAAGCTGAAGCAACTATACAAAAAAGACACATTCAAACAACAAATCTAACTTCACCTCTAACAGTCTATAAAGATGGCAAGGACAATTTACAAGGATTCGCGAAAAAGGTGCGTTTTAAGGGAACTGCGGAAAGAGTCCTTAGAAGCAGAATGGCGAACGGAGGAAGGGAGAGAATTCCAGACAATGGCAGCCGCAGAAGCAAACGAGCGATTTCCAAAAGAAGGCAAGCTTCGCTCGAGAGTTTCCAGTTTGCGACTGTCAGCGCGTGAGCGGAGGTTGTAGTCAGAGGGATTGTCATATGTGACGAGCAGTTCCTTGAGGTATTTAGGGCCATCTTCAAATTTGGCAGAGAAACAGATACAAGCAAGCTTGTATCTGATACGAGCGGACACGGGAAGCCAATGAAGGGAACGAAGAAGTGGTGTGACATGATCAAACTTCTTAGAACGATATATCAATTTGGCGGCAGAGTTTTGTACCTTTTGGAGTGACTCGACAAGTTTTTGATCACAGCCATCGTATCCAAGCTGCAGCCACTCACTTTGACAGAGTGATCAACACACAAAACCCATGTACACCGTATCCAAGCTGCAGCCACTCACTTTGACAGAGTGATCAGCACACAGAACCCCTGTACACCGTATACAAGCTGCAGCCACTCACTTTGATAGAGTGATCAGCACACAAAAAACCTGTACACCGTAACCAAGCTGCAGCCACTCACTTTGACAGAATGATCAGCACACAAAACCCCTGTACACCGTAACCAAGCTGCAGCCAATCACTTTGACAGAGTTATCAGCACACAGAACCCCTGTACACCGTAACCAAGCTGCAGCCACTCACTTTGAGAGAGTTATCAGCACACAAAACCCCTGTACACCATAACCTAGCTGCAGTCACTCACTTTGACAAAGTTATCAGCACACAAAAACCCTGTACACCGTAACCAAGTTGCAGCCACTCACTTTGAGAGAGTTATCAGCACACAAAACCCCTGTACACCATAACCAAGCTGCAGTCACTCACTTTGACAGAGTTATCAGCACACAGAACCCCTGTACACCGCAACCAAACTGCAGCCACTCACTTTGACAGAGTTATCAGCACACAGAACCCCTGTACACCATAACCAAGCTGCAGCCACTCACTTTGACAGAGTTATTAGCACACAGAACCCCTGTACACCGTATCCAAGCTGCAGCCACTCACTTTGACAGAGTAATCAGCACACATAACCCCTGTACACCATAACCAAGCTGCAGCCACTCACTTTGACAGAGTTATCAGCACACAGAACCCCTGTACACCATAACCAAGCTGCAGCCACTCACTTTGACAGAGTTGTCAGCACACAGAACCCCTGTACACCATAACCAAGCTGCAGCCACTCACTTTGACAGAGTTATCAGCACACAGAACCCCTGTACACCATACCCAAGCTGCAGCCACTCACTTAGAGTTATCAACACACAGAACCCCTGTACACCATAACCAAGCTGCAGCCACTCACTTTGACAGAGATATCAGCACACAGAACCCCTGTACACCATAACCAAGCTGCAGCCACTCACTTTGACAGAGTTATCAGCACACAGAACCCATGTACACTATAACCAAGCTGCAGCCACTCACTTTGACAGAGTTATCAGCACACATAACCCCTGTACACCATAACCAAGCTGCAGCCACTCACTTTGACAGAGTTATCAGCACACATAACCCCTGTACAGCATAACCAAGCTGCAGCCACTCACTTTGACAGAGTTATCAGCACACAGAACCCCTGTACACCATAACCAAGCTGCAGCCACTCACTTTGACAGAGTTATCAGCACACAGAACCCCTGTACACCATAACCAAGCTGCAGCCACTCACTTAGATCGAAGCATGCAATCCTACTTACCAATGCTTGCCCACCCTTATCTGCTTACTTTTCAACGAAACAAGACATAGATATACACTGTATGCCCTTGTACACAACGAAATCAGTCTCTGAACTGAGACTGTGTTAGTGTGTGTGTTTGTTTGTTTGCTTAACGCCCAGTCCACCACGAAGGGTTATATCAGGGCGGTGTTGCTTTGACATTTAACGTGCGCCACACACAAGACAGAAGTAAAACATGTAAAATATTGTTTGGTTTAATTCAGCGTTTCGACGGTTGAAAGTGAACCATGCCGTCCAAAAACGCCATTTTTGAAGGGTAGCTGCGGCCAAGGACCGATGACGTTATACCCGGATATTACTCAGATCAAAGAAACATATTTTTGATCAGAACAAAGGCAGATCTTCAAATACACGTATGTTTCTAAACAAAAACATTGATGTTTTTGTTTTGTTTTCCAAAATGTTAATCAATGAATGAACTAGTGATAACAAACATGGTATCTGTGTGTTTTATGTTTGTACACATACTTTCTTATTTACATTAGGTGCAGAAAAAGTCATTATGTTAAATTTTACATTATACAAAAAGACTTGAATTTATCATACGTGAAACTATAGTGTTGTGTCTGCTGGTGTCAAAAACGGATGTTTAACATCTGGGCTATACCACTGAAAAGATACCCTTTACTTTTTGTTTTCACACACACACGCACTCACACACACATACACACGCACACAGAGACACACACGCACCTGTGCGAGGTAAGGATGAGAGTGCGCCCCCCTGACCGGACCGAGGACAGCACGTCCCACAGATGGCGTCTCGCGCCGGGGTCAAGGCCGGCGGAGGGCTCGTCCAGCAGGATGACGGAAGGGTCTCCGATCAGCGATACCGCTGTGCTCAGCTTGCGCTTCATCCCCCCGCTCAGGTTGCCCGCCTGGTGGTCAGCAGTCAGTGTTATGCGTTAGTTGTTTGACCACAGTGAGACATTTGACACAGAGCGAGACAGTCAGTGTTATCTATCTATACATATAATAAAAGAGAGTGTCTGTCTGTGTGTGTGTGTGTCTGTGGTCGCCATACCTCTGAGATGGCAAGAGGCAGGAACAAGATAGTGTGCACGTACACTCCCTAGGTGCCGCAGATGTGCACCTGGGTTTTAGTTTCTTGATTCATTGTTTCCTTTCTCAGATTATGGACCTCCCATTTATTGAATACAGCCTATATGGTGCAAGACCAGTTCAGTGCCTACTGTTCACCTGTAGCAAGCACATCATGCCAGTGATATTAGAGACTCGCTATTGCTCCTATGAGGGGAAGAAATGAAGAATGAAAAATTAACTGGACAGTTCCGGACATTTCTAGAAGGTAAGGGAGATAACTCTTTTTTGTCTGTGGTCGCCATACCTCTGAGATGGCAAGAAGCAGGAACGAGATAGTGTGCACGTACACTCCCTAGGTGCCGCAGATGTGCACCTGGGTTTTAGTTTCTTGATTCATTGTTTCCTTTCTCAGATTATTGAATACAGCTATATGGTGCAAGACCAGTTCAGTGCCTACTGTTCACCTGTAGCAAGCACATCATGCCAGTGATATTAGAGACTCGCTATTGCTCCTATGAGGGGAAGAAATGAAGAAAGAAAAATTAACTAGACAGTTCCGGAAATTTCTAGAAGGTAAGGGAGATAACTCTTTTTTTGTATCCAAACAAAGGAGGTAAAGCTAATGATAATGGGATAGCGAGCGTCTTAAATTGCTACAGGGCTCCGCTTACTCCCGGGCGAAGCCGGGCTTAACTGCTAGTAGTTTATACGTTAGTTGTTTGAACACTGTGAGACATCCGTCGCGATATAACCTTGAATGGTTGAAAACGACGTTAAACACCAAATAAAGAAATAAAGAAAAAACAGTGAGACATTTGACACAGAGCGAGACAGTCAGTGTTATGTGTTAGTTGTTTGAACACAGTGAGACATTTGACACAGAGCGAGACAGTCAGTGTTATGCGTTAGTTGTATGTTTGTCCACAGACTTTTATTCGGCGCCACGCAAACATCTTGATATGCACCAGACCAGAGATACACGCGTACTTGCTACAGATCTCTGACCAGACGCGTGAAACCGCAACGCGAATATCACTTGCGAAACGAAAGGCAGGTACCCATTCTGTTCGTAAACTGAATAATTGTCAGTTATCACATACGTCAACAGTCAACTGCAAAATATCGTGCATGCGGAATATGAACTTGTGCATGTATGCCGTGCCCAAACATCGTATGTCTTAGAATGTTTCTTCTTTCTCGGTAACGCTGCAAACTGATAGCCGCCATCTTGAAATCAAAGTTATCGTAACGACAACAGTGCGTATCGGTAGGGATAGGCAGCTCAGTCTAACTTTATCGTAGGACAGTGCCTACGATAGGCGTTATCGGTGGTTCATGAATTCCACGATAGGGGGTTATCGGAAGTTTTCTGTTTCTCGTACCCACAAAACCCCTGTCGGACTCTTCCTGAATATGGGCCCAGGTGTATCAACAAATGAAAACGGAGACAGCTTGGCACGTTATTAACAGCTATCGTGTTTTCAGTGTGGCGATAGGGTCTGATATTTTGACGAGAACAAGTATAATACGCCGAGTCAAAATATCTGATCCTATCACTACGCTGAAAACACGATAGCGTTCATATTGCTATTCTGACGGTACGCTAGGTACAGGGTCATAAACTAGCAAAAAGTAAGTTTTTGCTTTGATGCAGCTGTTTTCTGACAAGACAGGGCAGACGAAATTTCTTCGCACGTGTCAGTGCGCATATACACGTATCTGCCCTCTGGCAGCAAAACATCACTCTTCGACTCGGCGTATTATACTTGTTCTCGTTAAAGTATCCGACCCTTTTGCTTCGCGCACGATATCGTTTAAAATGCTATTCTGACCTAGGTACAGGGTTTTAAACATTCACAATGTAACTGTAAGTTTTTGCTTCGATGCATCTGTTTTCAGACGAGAGCAAACGAAGCTTCTTCCGCATGTGTTAGTGCGCATTGACACTTATCTGCCCTCTGGCGGCTAAACTACGGCAACACCAGACTTGGCAAAGCGGTGTCATTACAGTGTGTTTCTAAAGTGTGGATTTGTTTGTGTGTCATTAAAGTGTGTTTCTAAAGTGTGGATTTGTTTGTGTCATTAAAGCGTGTTTCTAAAGTGTGGATTTGTTTGTGTGTCATTAAAGCGTGTTTCTAAAGTGTGGATTTGTTTGTGTGTCATTAAAGCGTGTTTCTAAAGTGTGGATTTGTTTGTGTGTCATTAAAGTGTGTTTCTAAAGTGTGGATTTGTTTGTGTGTCATTAAAGTGTGTTTCTAAAGTGTGGATTTGTTTGTGTGTCATTAAAGTGTGTTTCTAAAGTGTGGATTTGTTTGTGTGTCATTAAAGTGTGTTTCTAAAGTGTGGATTTGTTTGTGTGTCATTAAAGTGTGTTTCTAAAGTGTGGATTTGTTTGTGTGTCATTAAAGTGTGTTTCTAAAGTGTGGATTTGTTTGTGTGTCATTGAAGTGTGTTTCTAAAGTGTGGCTTTGTTTGTGTGTCATTGAAGTGTGTTTCTAAAGTGTGGATTTGTTTGTGTGTCATTGAAGTGTGTTTCTAAAGTGTGGATTTGTTTGTGTCATTAAAGCGTGTTTCTAAAGTGTGGATTTGTTTGTGTGTCATTGAAGTGTGTTTCTAAAGTGTGGATTTGTTTGTGTCATTAAAGTGTGTTTCTAAAGTGTGGATTTGTTTGTGTGTCATTAAAGTGTGTTTCTAAAGTGTGGATTTGTTTGTGTGTCATTAAAGCGTGTTTCTAAAGTGTGGATTTGTCACAATGATGTTACCTGCACTAATAGGTTGACTGTTGTGTTTTCATGTTGTTTAAACCAAGACAGGTGTGTGAACTCACTCGCTTGGCGCCGTGCGAGCCGAGCTCAAGGATATTAAGGAATGACGTGACGCATTCCTGCAGGTGTGAATGGGGGATGCCGCGCAGCCTCCCGAACATGGACAGTGTCTCCTCGCACGTCATGTGTTCGATCAGCGGGTCTGTCTGCGGGCAGTACCCCATGCTGCGCTGGACCTGAACAATATAAAATACACAATACATAAGACAAAACTACACGGTATTTTATTTTTTTTACACAAAAAAAGACATTTTACACAGATCGAGACAGTGAGAGACATCCGAGACATCCGAGACGTTCTTCCAGCGGTCGAGGTTATCAATGACTGTCCAGATCTGTGTCAAATATATCATTTGTGTCAAGTATACAAGTAGAATTAATGTATAGTTAGCGAGAACTCCTTATATTTTCTTCAAGATTAAACGCACACAAGCATGCACACTGTTTTGTTGTCCAGCCAGCAGCATGAACATGAGTTTTTGGTCGACTTGAGCTAAAAGGAGACAAATCCAGTGTTCGGTAGATACACATCACATTAGCACAATCTTGGGAATTAGCCCTGATATTGCGGCTAAGATTTTTTTTTACTCATCTAACAAGAAAAGCGATTGCTTAGACGACTCTCCTTCGCCATTTTCCAGTGACCCCATTTCGTAGACCCCTTACCCTCCGCCCCAAAATAAGACGTACTCCCTCCCCTTGAGGTCCCTCGTAACCCAATAGAAGACTCCCTCTCCTTGAGGTCCCTCGTAACCCAATAGAAGACTCCCTCTCCTTGAGGACTCTCGTAACCCGATAGAAGACGCCCTCCCCTTGAGGTCCCTCGTAACCATATAGAAGACTCCCTCCCCTTGAGGTCCCTCGTAACCCGATAGAAGACTCCCTCCCCTTGAGGTCCCTCGTAACCCGGTACAAGACTCCCTCCCCTTGAGGTCCCTCGTAACCCGATACAAGAATCCCTCCCCTTGAGGTCCCTCGTAACCCGATAGAAGACTCCCTACCCTTGAGGTCCCTCGTAACCCAATAGAAGACTCCCTCCCTTCTTACCCCATTACCCCGACAATCCTACCCAATAGAAGACTCCGTCCCCTTAAGGTCCCTCGTAACCCGATAGAAGACTCCCTCCCTTCTTACCCCATCCCCCGACAATCCTACCCGATAGAAGACTCCCTCCCTTCTTACCCCATCCCCCGATCATCCTACCCGATCGAAGACTCCCTCCCTTCTTACCCCGTCCCCCGATCATCCTACCCGATAGAAGACTCCCTCCCTTCTTACCCCGTCCCCCGACAATCCTACCCGATAGAAGACTCCCTCCCCTCTTACCCCGTCCCCCGATCATCCTACCCGATAGAAGACTCCCTCTCTTCTTACCCCGTCCCCCGATCATCCTACCCGATAGAAGACTCCCTCCCTTCTTACCCCGTCCCCCGATCATCCTACCCGATAGAAGGCTCCCTCCCTTCTTACCCCGTCCCCCGATCATCCTACCCGATAGAAGACTCCCTCCCTTCTTACCCCGTCCCCCAAGAATCCTACCCAATAGAAGACTCCCTCCCTTCTTACCCCGTCCCCCGACAATCCTACCCGATAGAAGGGTATTCAGCTGGTATTTCCTTGTTTTCACAACCTATTTTATTCACGTTTTTATTACTTAGTTAGTGGAAGAATCGTTTGTAATGTATGTTTGATGGTGTATGCGTTTAATTAAGCGTTGCTGACTATGAATGTAGATGTAAAGGCTTGTATAACTGTGTTTTAATTTTAAATGTGTCAAGCGCAAAGAGCATAATTGTAAAGTTATGATGTTGCGCTATATAAATGCTCATTTATTTTTATTATTGTTACAGAAGACTCCCTCCCTTTTTACCCCGTCCCCCGATCATCCTACCCAATAGAAGACTCCCTCCCTTTTAAGACCCCCATCCTCCGATCATCCTACCCAATAGAAGGCTCCCTCCCTTTTAAGAACCCCATCCCCCGATCATCCTACCCAATAGAAGACTCCCTCCCTTTTAAGAACCCCATCCCCCGATCATCCTACCCAATAGAAGACTCCCTCCCTTTTTACCCCGTCCCCCGATCATCCTACCCAATAGAAGACTCCCTCCCTTTTAAGACCCCCATCCTCCGATCATCCTACCCAATAGAAGGCTCCCTCCCTTTTAAGAACCCCATCCCCCGATCATCCTACCCAATAGAAGACTCCCTCCCTTTTAAGAACCCCATCCCCCGATCATCCTACCCAATAGAAGACTCCCTCCCTTTTTACCCCGTCCCCCGATCATCCTACCCAATAGAAGACTCCCTCCCTTTTAAGAACCCCATCCCCCGATCATCATACCCAATAGAAGACTCCCTCCCTTTCAAGACCCCCATCCCCCGATCATCCTACCCAATAGAAGACTCCCTCCCTTTCAAGAACCCCATCCCCCGATCATCCTACCCAATAGAAGACTCCCTCCCTTTCAAGAACCCCATCCCCCGATCATCCTACCCAATAGAAGACTCCCTCCCTTTCAAGAACCCCATCCCCCGATCATCCTACCCAATAGTAGACTCCCTCCCTTTTTACCCCATCCCCCGATCATCCTACCCAATAGAAGACTCCCTCCCTTTTAAGACCCCCATCCCCCGATCATCCTACCCGATAGAAGACTCCGTCCCTTTCAAGAACCCCATCCTCCGATTATCTTACCCAATAGAAGACTCCCTCCCTTTTAAGAACCCCATCCCCCGATCATCCTACCCAATAGAAGACTCCCTCCCTTTTAAGAACCCCATCCCCCGATCATCCTACCCAATAGAAGACTCCCTCCCTTTCAAGACCCCCATCCCCCGATTAGACCCACAGCTCTTTCCAGACACAGTTTTCTCAGATGTTCTATTCATAAACTCAGTTTACCCACATTTAAAAAAACATAATTCAAGGCATAATTTTGTCCGATTTTTTTTTTTTTTTTTTTTGGGGGGGGGGAGGGGGGCGGGTGTCTTTACAGGAGGTCTCCACTGTAAATCCTCCCCCCCATCTCCAACCACCCCCACCCCCCCAAAAAAATTTAAATAAATTGAAAAATGCTGTTCCAGCTTCACAAAATAATGTTCAAAAGAATATTCATGTCTGACTATTTAACACAAAGAAACCAACATTTTCTTTACCAAATCAATGTGTAGCTGGCCAAGAAAAAATATGGGTACTTAGGCATTTGCGTGACCTCATTTCTGACACTATGACATCATATAACCAATTCAGTGCCCCATATGGCTTTTTGACCAATCAGGACGGATTCTAGGTGACCCTCGAAATGTTATAACGTTCAGGCAGGGACCCCTTTTGTTTATCAAGCTAAAAATGAACAAGACAAAGTACAAATTTAAATCAGCAATATCAGTGTGATTTATTCTAAAGAATGACACTTCAAATGCTGTCAGATAATACTCTCTTTATCTAAAAAATACCGAAAAGCGAGTTTTGTCGGTGGGTGCTTTACGGAACAGCGAGGCACCGCCCATCCTCTGAGTGTGCAATGCCGAATCGCTCACTTGAAATCTAAAATTATCAAAGCCTTCGGAAAATCAAGTGAAATTGGGTCACTCGCTTTACGTCAAATGTATCTTTACGTCATTTCCCATCCGTCTGGAGTCGGTTCTAAATCTGTCGCTCTCTGTTCAACAAGAAAAAGCGAAGCAACCGAAACGCATGTTCAACATGGTTTGTTGTTTGTCAAACGCATTTGACCTGTGAATATTCATCACGTAAGGTATGTTACTCTGATTGGCTGACCCAGGTCACGAGAATTATTTGACTGACAGGCATAATCAGGTAGGAGCGCTCCAGTTCCCATTGCGGCTGTTCTGTCTAATTCGCGGGGTCGCTTCGAAATTTCTTTTGGTCGAATTAAACGGTAATAAAACCGTTATTTCCAATATGCTGACTGTTAGCAAATGATAAACAAGAAGGGCAAAGCCCATACGACTCACATGCTTGACCTTGACCTTTACATGACCTTGACCTTCAGGGTCAAGGTCAAATAACTAAACCTAGCAATGACATCATACACTAAGAACTGCTTTACACATTTTTCCTACCAAAATACATGTAACCTCAAGGTCATGCAACACAAAGCTGTTAATTTAAGACATAGGAAGTACAATGGTGCTTATTGGCTCTTTCTACCATGAGATATGGTCACTTTTAGTGGTTCACTACCTTATTTTGGTCACATTTCATAAGGGTCAAAGTGACCTTGACCTTGATCATATGTGACCAAATGTGTCTCATGATGAAAGCATAACATGTGCCCCACATAATTTTTAAGTTTGAAACAGTTATCTTCCATAGTTCAGGGTCAAGGTCACTTCAAAATATGTATACAATCCAACTTTGAAGAGCTCCTGTGACCTTGACCTTGTAGCAAGGTAAACCAAACTGGTATCAAAAGATGGGGCTTACTTTGCCCAATATATCATATATAGGTGAGGTATTCAATCTCAAAAACTTCAGAGAAAATGGGAAAAATGTGAAAAATAGCTGTTTTTTAGACAACATTTATGGCCCCTGCGACCTTGACCTTGAAGCAAGGTCAAGATGCTATGTATGTTTTTTGGGGCCTTGTCATCATACACCATCTTGCCAAATTTGGTACTGATAGACTGAATAGTGTCCAAGAAATATCCAACGTTAAAGTTTTCCGGACGGACGGACGGACGGACGACTCCGGTGAGTACATAGACTCACTTTTGCTTCGCATGTGAGTCAAAAACGCTGGCGCTGGACCCGAGTACTCTTCAGAATGGCTCGCTCCCCCAGTATGAAAGTTTTTGTCTTGTGCACGTGGATTTAAAAAAAAAATTAAATTTATTTTACACAATTGAAAAAATTATTACAGTAAAATAAAACATTAAAACGTTCATAATAAACAATAGTAAACAAGAATTAAAAAAAAAAAATTAGACCGCTCATGCCGGGAATCGAACCCGGATCACTTTGGCCATAGTCGGACGCGCTTTCCATCACGCCATTGGCAGTGAACTCAAATGACTAGACTGCTAACGTTGCTGCTTCATAAAATTAGGTCGCGCAGTGGCACACGCACGCACGCACGCAAAGCCTGGTTGTCGCTGGCTGACTGGGCGGTTCTATGAGCCCATGAGCGATACGCATGCTTTCCATGACGCACGCGTTCGGCTGTTCTATCAGCTCAATGGCTGGCTGTCGCTCCGATTGAATTCGTCCAACCGTCAAGAACTTTTGTGTTTTTTGGGGCATTTAGGTCCCAGGTAACATTATGAAGTTTTAATACGATCAATCGGACCTATTATCAAGTTAGTGTATCAACTTTTGAACGAACTGCGCCCAGTAGTTTCCCAGCAATAAGCTGTTAAGTCGAGACAGACAGACAGATACACAGACACACAATTAAAGTCTGCAGGACCCTAGTACTGCGTACTCGGGGATAACAGACATGTCCCACAAACGATATCAGCATTCGCCTAAAAGGCTCATGCTTGATATCTTTTTTCTCGACATGTCTGTTATTATGAGTTATTTCTAATATGCTGACTGTTAGCAAATGATAACAAGACATGTCGAGAAAAAAAGATATCAAGCATGAGCCTTTTAGGCGAATGCTGATATCGTTTGTGAGACATGTCTGTTATCATTTGCTAACAGTCAGCATATTAGAAATAACTGATAATAACAGACATGTCTGGTATTAAGATATAAAATTAGTACTCGGTAAACGTATTTTGTCTTTACGTTATTTTCAAATTTTAACGATGTTGAGTTATTTCAGCATTTGTTTCGCTTTTCTGTGATTTTAGCTAATACATTTTTTTTATATATATATATATAAATAAGCTCCGCCAACGTTTTGTAACATATTTTCAAAAAAGTAAAAATTTCATTTTTTGACCATTGTGATTTTTGCGATTTTTGTCATTTTCGGGGCACATTATTTCACCACATTACAAAGACACAGCTTAGAAAAAATATCGAGGTATACACTATGTGTATGTCGGTGTATTCAGAACATTTTGAATTTCTACAAGAAAAATTGCAAGCGCTGCGTCGACGCAACACTGACCAACAACGCAAAACAGCAAATAACGCCAAATAACGGAAACTTTGAACGTCAATATCTCTGAAACTATTTGTCATACACCCTTGAGAATTCGCAACCTTCTTAGTTAGCATGCCGACTACACGCGGAAAACACATTGCATACTTGAAGTAATTTTGAAAAAATTAGTGGACCTACCTACCAATAGTCTTACTATAAGACTAACATCACCAGACATTACCAATGGCATCATAGGTTAATGAGGTCAAGTCTTCTACAGTGAAACCCGGCTATATTGAAGTGGCACGGGACCCGGGAAGACCTTCAATATAGCCGGAACTTCAATTTAGGCAATTCTCGGTTATATTGAATTTCCCTCCTGGTTCCTTCAGAAATTCAATATAACCGAACTTTTTTCACTATACGTTCTTATTTCCGTGTCCACACATTGCGTTTGATGTGAGATATATTCCCATTAATCTTTCACCTGTTGGCTGTTGTTCTTCGAGCCTCCTTGCTTTTTTACATTTAGTCAAGTTTTGACTAAATGTTTTAACATAGAGGGGGAATCGAAACGAGGGTCGTGGTGTATGTGTGTGTGTCTGTCTGTCTGTGCGTGTGTGTGTGTAGAGCGATTCAGACCAAACTACTGGACCGATCTTTATGAAATTTGACATGAGAGTTCCTGGGTATGATATCCCCAAACATGTTTTTCATTTTTTTGATAAATGTCTTTGATGACGTCATATCCGGCTTTTTGTGAAAGTTGAGGCGGCACTGTCACGCTCTCATTTTTCAACTAAATTGGTTGAAATTTTGGTCAAGTAGTCTTCGACGAAGCCCGGACTTCGGTATTACATTTCAGCTTGGTGGCTCATCTTATTCTCCATCATTTTCTGATTCCAGAAACATATAAATATGTTATATTTGGATTAAAATCAAGCTCTGAAAATTAAATATATAAAAATTATTATCAAAATTACATTTTCGAAATCAATTTAAAAACACTTTCATCTTATTCCTTGTCGGTTCCTGATTCCAAAAACATATAGATATGATATGTTTGGATTAAAAACACGCTAAGAAAGTTAAAACAAAGAGAGGTACAGAAAAGCCTGCAATCCTTCTTCGCGCAACTACTACCCCGCTCTTCTTGTCAATTTCACTGTCTTTGCCGTGAGCGGTGGACTGACGATGCTACGAGTATACGGTCTTGCTGCGTTGCATTGCGTTCAGTTTCATTCTGTGAGTTCGACAGCTACTTGACTAAATGTTGTAGTTTCGCCTTACGCGACTTGTTCAGGGTTAGGCTAACCCTAACCCTAACCCTAACCCTAACCCTAAGACTGTTCAATGTTTCTTTTTCTTTCATAATCTTGGTCACACAGCCTGCCGAAATTCCATATTCCTCAGCTACTTCCTTTCTTTTTTTTTGCAGCCAGTTTTCAGCTTCTGAATAAGCTCGATTTTTCTTTTAATTGTCAGACTCACCCTTTCTACATTTAGTCAAGTTTTTACTAAATGTTTTAACATCTTCTTCTTCTTTTTCTGCGTTCGTGGGCTGAAACTCCCCCGTACACTCGTGCTTTTTTGCACGAGTGGAATTTTACGTGTATGACCGTTTTTTACCCCGCCATTTAGGCAGCCATACGCCGTTTTCGGAGGAATGTTTTAACATAGAGGGGGGAATCGAGACGAGGGTCGTGGTGTATGTGTGTGTGTCTGTGTGTGTGTGTAGAGCGATTCAGAGTAAACTACTGGACCGATCTTCATGACATTTTTCATGAGAGTTCCTGAGTGAGATATCCCCTGAGAGTTTTTTCATTTTTTCGATAAATGTCTTTGATGACGTCATATCCGGCATTTTGTAAAAGTTGAGGCGGCACTGTCACACCCTCATTTTTCAATATTGAAATTTTGGCCAAGCAATCTTCGACGAAGGCCGGACTTTGGTATTGCATTTCAGCTTGGAGGCTTACAAATTACTTAATGACTTTGGTCATTAAAAATCTGAATTGTAAGTAATGTTTTTATATAAAACGATCCAAGATTACGTTTATCGTATTCTTCATCATTTTCTGATTCCAAAAACATATAAATATGTTATATTCGTATTAAAAACAAGCTCTGAAAATTAAAAATATAAAACTTGTTATTAAAATTAAATTTCCGAAATAGATTTAAAAACAATTTCATCTTATTCCTTGTCCGTTCCTGATTCCAAAAACATATAGATATGATATGTTTGGATTAAAAACACGTACAGAGAGTTAAGAAGAATAGAGATATAGAAAAGCGTGCTATCCTCCTCAGCGCAACCGCTACCGTGCTTTTCTGGATTGTTAATTTCACTGCCTTTGCCACGAGCGGTGGACAGACGATGCTACGAGTGTACGGTCTTGCGGAAAAAATGCAATGCGTTCAGTTTCATTCTGTGAGTTCGACTGAGCTTGACTAAATGTTGTATTTTTGCCTTACGCGACTTGTTTGTTTTGCAGCCATTTTTGCTAGTGTATAAAGGGAAACTACTCGCATGAACAAGAGAAATTAAGTCGGGGAGATCTACGCACCACAAGACTACATGGCGTAGCTGTCAGAGGCCCGCGGCATTGTTTGACTGTAATTGTTATCAGAGACCTCCTGACTCGAAAGTTGATGCTGATCTGGTCTCTCCCCTTCCTCAACTGATTGCGCTGACAGAGGCGTGTCATATCATTCGGCGCCCGCGCAGTCATTGTTCTTAAAAATAAAAAGTTAAACAAATCTTTGGAGCAAACATTTAATATAGCCAGGTAAAAACGTCCCGTGTGCTGAATTTTTGTTTCAATATAGCCGGGATTTCAATATAGCCGACTTCAATGTAGCCAACAGTTTTTAACAAAGAAAAAGTAGAGCTTCAGCCGGGACCTGACAAATTCTTCAATATAGCCGGGATTTCAATATAGCCTACTTCAATATAGCCGGGTTTCACTGTATTCTTAATAGCTCAGAGGATATTTTCCATGGTAAAAATCTTTTTCCAGTAAACATTTTCATGCTGTGAATCTGAATTTTGATGAAACAAACCAAATTCGGTCATTTCTGCTAATCATCAATTGTGTGAAATTTGGAGGCTTTTGCTTAAAAAAAACAACAACAACAGAAAACCTCAACGCAAAGTTTTTACAAGGATGACACAGCTTGGACCCCAAATTGTGAGAGGGGTCAACCAAACATGGATCATGTCGGAAAATGATCAAAACCAAAGAGTTCAACGTTTCAAAGCTCTAGCTTCAAAAATGCCTGAAATAACGTCAATGTTAGGTTATTATCTATGAATCGAATATGACCCCCTGTGACCCCAAAACTTGACGAGGTCGCATCGGGATATTATCCTATAATTCACTGTTACAAATTCTTGTCTGAAAAAATAACAATATCACTGGCCGTTACACACACACACACACACACACACACACACGTGCGCGCACGCACACACACACACATACATACACACACACACACACACACACACACACACACACACACACACACACACACACATACACACACACCAGGCGGAGCTGACTGTTGACGCTGTAGTTGTTGACGAAGGCTTCACCCTTGGTTATGAAGACTTCGCCCGTCAGCATCTTGAATGTGGTGGACTTGCCCGCCCCGTTCTGCCCCAGCAGCCCGAAACACCCCTTCTCCTCTACTCCAAAACTCAGCTTGTCCACAGCCCGGTAAGACCCGTACGTCTTGCATATGTCCTGGATTCATACAAGGTTTTAGTGAGATTTTTTTAAAAATTGTTTTAAGTAAATCAATTTAAAGGTCCTCGTCTACATTTTCTCACAGAAAATGACATTTGACAGCTAAAATGTTGAGTCTAGTCACTAACACTTTCAAAAAAACACCCCCCTCCGATCAGAGATGACGGAGCCAGGGTATCTGTTTGAAAATTCATTGTAGTAATTTAGCATAGTAGGATATCCTTATTTGGAACCGGAAGTTTTCAAAGTGCTCAACCACCCAGAATTCCTAGCGGCGAGCAGCCGCTTCCTTGACGAAAGTTCGCTGGTAAGTTCTTTTATCAATTATGCAATACATTCTTGTCGTATATGACTTTTAAGTGGCTGCAAACAAGGCTTCATAATGCAACAAAACAGTTTCAAGCAATGTGTTTGCTCTGTTCACGTACTGTGTTCATCATTCGTCGACATGAAATCTTAGCTGAGTTGTCGCATTTCAGGGATCCTCTCAAAAGTCAATGTTACGCTTGCAGCATTGCACATTACGGGACTATATGTTTTATGGCGGTTTACAAAGAGGCTCTGCTGAATGATTCGGTTCAGGAATTAAGGATTCATCATGAAAATAAAGCAAAAGCACAGGCCTAACGCAAACTGAATGTTTCGAGAGGCATATAGTTCCGACACAGTGGCATACGTACACTGACAATGAAATCTAACACGCTTGCAATCGATCTAAATTTGTATTTCTGCACACAAAAACATTTCGACTACAAAATAAGGAGCTGAATCGTATTTTTCAACAAGAGTCTTTGACCTTGATTTGTGTGCTTTCATTTTTAATGGGGTTACAGACTACTACCCGCAACATCGATGTCAGAATCGCCATTGATTTTCCTGTAAGACTAACAACTACAGATCCAATTGAAGATCAAAGATATAGATTCTTCGCGAATCTTCGAATGCAGCTGGTTTTTACTTTTGTATTTCTTAGGTCTATGTGTGTGCAGTGTGTGTGTTTGTGTGTGTGTGTGTGTAAAATGTGCGTGCGTGTGTCTGTAGATATGTGTGTGTATGTGTGTGTGTGTATACATTTTTATCGCATCAAAATGGTGAAATCTGCATGTTAT
Source organism: Littorina saxatilis (assembly GCF_037325665.1). Classification (NCBI taxonomy): domain Eukaryota; kingdom Metazoa; phylum Mollusca; class Gastropoda; order Littorinimorpha; family Littorinidae; genus Littorina; species Littorina saxatilis. The sequence continues at coordinate 2,458,595 of NC_090251.1, forward strand.
GCGGCAAAAACGAAATGTTCCAGCTCTGAGGTGTTTGATCGGCAAAAATGTTCTAGCTCTGAGCAACAGTTGAAAATGTTCCGACTCAGAGCAAATGTGACCGGGTGTATCTCATTCTGCATTTAAAGCAAATGTTTAAAAAACAAAAAATGAATAAAGAAAGTAATAAAGAAATATTGAGTTCAAAAAAGTTGCCGATAGGTCAGTTTACATTTTGGGTCCAATTTATTGAAAAAGTTTTGTTCCCATTACCTTTTTGATTGTATGTTGTCTCAGCTATGTGAACAGCTCAGATCATGGGTCAATAAAGTGTTACACAGATGGTCAAAATTAAAGTACAAGATATTGCACTGGAAGTGGAACTACACTGTTGCTTAGTGTCTGTATGAAGCTACAAGGTGAAAATAGAAAAAGAAAAACACGATTCTTGACTTTGATGGGCTTTTTCTGCTCGTAAGCACACATTCTTCTACTCATCACAGCATGCCCCATTATTGAGTTTAAAACACCTAATTAAATTTGTTTTGAATAAAACTCACAATTTTACAATAAGAATTTAGAGACCTGAATCAATTAGGTATATCCTACTTAGTTTGACTTTTGCAAAACTAAGTAATTACACATTTAATTGAATCAGTCAGACAGACGGAGACATAGAGAGACAGACAGAGGGCAAACAGAAATCTGAGAAAGAAACCCCTTTAAAAATGTTACCATGTTTGAAATGAAACATCGCAAGGTGAAGCCATAATTCATCACCTTTCAGTATGACGTCATGAGCGTGTTCCACACTTGAAATGACGTGTTTTTATCATGTTGTCAGCTGCACGGAGCTTGGAAGTATAATTTCCATTCAACGATCCGAGTTTGTTAAGTTTTAGCCTATTTTCAACGTCAAACACCATGAAACTATATATATTTGGAATCAGAAAATGGTAAGGAATAGATAGAAGTTGTTTTTAAGTGTCTTTTTTCATAAATAAAGATAGTGGTTATTTATCGGTTTTCTTCATTTTTAAGCATAATTATCAATACAAAACAACAAAACTATATAGTTTTAGATACAGGACGCAATAGGGAATACACCAATATAAATTTTTTGTTTCAAATATTAATTTTTAAAAATTTGAAAAAATTACATATTTCGAACAAACATTTCAATAACAAAACTTTAAGTGACCAAACTGAAATGCAATCCCATAATCCGGCCTAGATCTGAGATTGTGTGATAAGAAATTCGATCAAATTGATGAAAAACTGTAACTGTGAAAGTGCTGCCTCGACCTTTTGGCAAACGGTAAAATATGACGTCATCAAACTGTCCTATCAATAAACGGAAAAACCTTCTATGAGAAAATCCAGTCAAAAATATCCATATCAAATTTCATAAAGATCCACTCCGTAGTTTTTGAGATATGATCTGCAGTGTGAAAAAACGCCCATAACGCCCAAAACGCAAACTCATTTGTCATGATTTGGTCGTGTTCTGCTGATACTATAATGTTTTTCTTTCCTAAACCACACTATAATAGTAGCCTTTCCCAATGTCTATGCTAAAACTGACTTGTCTGTGTTGTCAATGATTTTGCTACAGTGTGAGAACACAATCTCACGCCCATAACGCTGTGACACGAAAACTCATTTGGTCGTGTTCTGGCGATACTGCAATGTTTTTCTTTCTTAAAACACACTATAATAGTAGCCCGTCCCAATTGCAATGCTAAAAATGACTGGAATGTGTTGTCAATGATTTTCTGCGAGAATGCGATCTATCTCTTTGTCGCAAAGATCGTGTGACACGAAAGTTATGAGCGGAAGACAAATCTGCTGAGTGCAATTACGTTTCAGAAGATAGTTGGTTAAAACAGTTTATCACTCAGACACGCAAAGGAACACTATAACTTTATTATTCAGGCCATATTTGCTTTCCTTTGTCATGTATGAAAGTACTGGCCTTGGTTGAAGAAAGTGACCTGTCGCTGTGCAACAAATTTGTCGCCATTTTCCGCCGTGTTTTGTAAATAAAACGTGTTTACTACCCACACATACAAAACGATGCTGTTGGTTCTTTTTATTTTCTTATTGTTTGATTCATGCTTAGCAGTTTAGTATGCTTTGTTTTCCTTTCAATTCAATGGATGGCTATAAAATAAGCATTTAAATGTGAAGGTGTTAAAATTACCCATGATCTGAGCTGTTCACCTATATAAAGTTAAAGTGATATTTGGGTTTTTGGTTTGTTTGTTTTTAGCTAAATGCAACTTGCAAGTAATGGAATATGGAATATGTGAGATGTGGAAACAGCACGAAACGAGAAGACAGCATCATCAAAGCATACTTACATTGTCAAAAAGAACACCAAGGAGAAACTTTTGAAGTGTACAGCCGTTTCCTTTGTCAAAATGAAGCCAACAACTTTTTGATTATCAAGTGAAACCAGACGAAAGGGTAGAACATGTGTATCTTGATGCTGAGGGTTGCTTAACTAGGAAAAAAATCTACATCTGAAAATGAATGGTTCACAACCATGTTCTCTACATACAGAACAAAATTATTTCAGTGAAGAGTTGGTTAATATCCTATCAAAGAGTTTTCGATTTTGAAACAAAAAGGTGATGCTGATGCGTGTGTCAAGTTTTTGAGAAATAACTACTGCGATTCATTTGCACTTGACATCATTTCTTTCAAACTCTTCCAAACTGTACGATGGCTTAATCTGGAGTTTAAATTAACTATGAGGTACACATCTGATGTGAAAAAATCTTGGACCTATGGTTATAAGCTCTTCCAGGGGATGTTTTTGTATTTCATGGGTGGATACAAACACACTAACCATTATAATACAGATGTCTGTTAAAGGCACTGTAAGCCTCCCGTAAACCATCACAGATACTGTCAGGCTCTTACACAGAGTACAAACACCATTTCATTTAAACACTCACCGCTTGAGAACATTCTAGGTGCCCTCCGTAAAGAGCAAGCAATTTTCAAAGAATTTATTTTTGCGTGGTTTATTTTACCTCTGAGCCATCGTGAACCCGTGTAATCCAGTTTCCTTTTTTTTCACATTTTAACCGTCAGTTTGTGATTTCAATGCGAATCTCTGTAAGCTTATCTGCAATAGCACGTTATTGTGTACCTTTGAATCTGAAATTAGCAATGACACATGAAATTTTGAAATTAATGGTCGAATGACAAGAAACACACCATTTTAAAGAGATCAAAATTCTGAGCACATAGCAATTTGTTTTATTTAAATCGGCGCAGTAGTTCTCGAGATATGGTCATTTTAGTTTAGAAATTTTGGGCGTCATTTGAGGACAAAGCTAGTAGCTAATTACATGATTCCTGTGGCAATGACATGACATTTTGAAATTAATGGTTGAATGACAAGAAACACACCACTTTAAAGAGATTAACATTCTGAGCAGATAGCAATTTGTTTTATTTAAATCGGTGCAGTAGTTCTCGAGATATGGTCATTTTAGTTCGAAATCACTTTGCTTTGAGCGAGCCGAGATCGCAACCTCTTCAGGCTTTTGATCGACCGAGTTTCGCATTTTTCGGGTCCAGTTTTTCGCAGCATAATCGTTGGGAATAAGTCATTTCTCGCTTGATTCTTTTGATTTTTGGCTTAAATGAAACAGAAGTTAATGTTTTATAAACTGCACTTTAACCGTGTATGCCGATGGAAGTTTTCAGACCAAATTTTAGTGAAACTCACACGAGTAATATTCACCGATATGCTGATGGAGATGTAGCTTCCGGTGGTTCGCGTTTTTTTGGTATGGGAAAGATGTAAGGCTTTCTCTGATTGGTTGCAAAATATCACAGCCCTCCAATGAAAATTACGGTATTCCGAGCAGTTTGAAATGAATTGGTCGTCTGCTAAGAGTGACGCGAAAATGGCCGCGAGAGGCAGTGAAGACGAACACGCACTTTCACACTCAAAATATTCCAAAACATCTTTTATTAATTTCATACAGTAAACTTTGTTTTTGAATCATTTCTTTATTCATTCCTTTTTTATTTGATACATATGTGGCTCACAAACATCAATTATGCCAATTATTTTTCACTCAAAGTGAAAAAAAAGTGCCTTTTCAATGTGTCCTCAGTTGACGCTGGGCGATGTGGCAATGCTACTGAAATGCAACATTGAAATGGCTGCGAACTAGAGCAGTGGCGGTTAACGGTTCAGAGGAACTGGCGCCAGGCAGCGTCGTCTGCTACGAGCACCACGACCTTGCGTGGCCCTGCTTCCGGGCTATCTTTTTTTAAATTTTCAAAACTTCGTATTGTTCTGATCTTGTCTTGATGAAAAAAAAAATTCTTTTAATTTTATGATTTAAGAATGTTTGTGTAACAAGCTGTCAATTTATTATTTAGATTTCAAAAGTTAGGTCAGCAGCGCAAAAAAACCCACCGTGCGATTGTCTGCTAGACAATCCGCAAAATTAATTCTTTGAAAATTGCTAGCTCTTTACGTAGAGCACCTAGGATGTTCCCGTTCGGTGAGCATTCAAATGGAAGGGTGTTTGTACTGTGTGTAAAAGCCTGACAGTATCTGTGATGGTTTACGGGAGGCTTACTGTGCCTTTAAGCTGCGATGACATATGGTGACGTCATCAATTTTGCATGCCCTGACGTTCACATGTTGCAACGTTTTCACAGACAGAAAAAGCTGAGTGCCAAAAACCAGAGCTAATGTTGTTGAACGTTGACAATTTGTGACAAATCGTACAAACGGTGTGTAGATGATACAAAGATGGTGCAGGGATTCGGTTCAAACTTTGGGGAGGTTGACTTTTACGGTCATGTACGTATGTACGGTTTGGATTATCTGCTAGCGTAAGTAGATAATTTGAAAATATAAAATGCATCTGGCGGCCGTAATTGATATGTACATGTATTTTGCTAATATCTACTTCCTCTAGCAGAGAATCAAAATTACACATACATACACGGTGACATATATATGCCTCGGCCTTTAACACCATTATCCCCCAAAAACTCCATGACAAGCTCCTCCTCTTTGACCTTGCCCCTTCCCTCTGCCTGTGGCTCCTTGACTTCCTCCTTCAGCGCCCCCAGACAGTCAAGGTCAACGGCCTCCTCTCCAAGACGCTGGTCCTGAGCACCGGAGCACCCCAGGGGTGCGTCCTCTCACCGCTGCTCTACTGCCTCTTCACCAACGACTGCGTCGCCTCTCATGACTCAGTTCAGCTGGTGAAGTTCGCTGACGACACCACAGCCGAAGGTCTCATCACCGGCGGTGATGAGACCGTGTACCGCCAGGAGGTCGACTGTCTGGTGTCGTGGTGCGACAACAACAATCTCCTGCTGAACGCCACCAAGACCAAGGAGATGGTGGTGGACTTTCGCAGAAAAAAAGGCCCTGTGGCTCCACTGATCATCAACGGCGATCCCATCGAGATGGTGGACTTTTTCAAGTTCTTAGGCACCACCATCTCCAACGACCTGTGCTGGGATGATAACGTTGACGCCATCGTCAAGCGAGCGCGGCAACGCCTCTACTTCTTGCGCCAGCTCAAGAAGTTCCGCCTCAGCCAGGTCATCCTGGTCCAGTTCTACAGGGCCGTGGTGGAGAGCATCTTGACATTCTCCATCACAGTGTGGTACGGCAACACCTCCCAGCTGCTCAAGAACAAGCTGGAGCGTGTGGTGCGCACTGCTAGCAGGATCGTCGGCTGTGAGCTGCCCTCCCTAGCATCCCTCTATGCCAAGCGCATGCTGTCCAGAGCCCAGAAAATTGTGGCTGACGAGTCCCACCCTGGCCATCTCCTCTTCGAGCGCCTGCCCTCAGGTCGTCGATTCCGATCCCTGGGGGCACGCACTCGACGTCTCCAGACCTCTTTCTTCCCCCAAGCTGTTTCCTCCCTTAACGCATCCCATCCCTCAGTTGGGCAGCTTCGCAGTCGGTGATCCTGCTGGCGGTGAGCTCACCACATCCTGTGACTCAGTGTTAGGTGGTGGTGGTGGTGGTGGTGGTGGGGAGGGGGGGGGGGTTGAGTGGGACTTTGATGTGTGATTTTTATTTTTTTTCTATATTTTTAGCTGCATTATTTTAGTCATTCATGAGTGGGTGGGTGGAGGGGATGGGCTAGTTCTAACTATGCATTAGATTATAAAATTGTATTCTGTGTAGACCCTTCCACCAGCATCTTAGACCACTCTTTGTACCTTTTCTTTTAATAGATCTATGATTGTCATTTGTTTTACCTCATGTCTGCCCTGCGTGTGATGGTGTGATCGTGACTGCTGTAGTGTGGGCGTGTGTGTGTTGGTGTGTATGTCAGTGAATGTGTGGGCGTGTGTGTGTGTGTGTCAGTGTGTGTTTGGGTGTGTGTGTGTGCGTGATTTTACCAACACTACGCTAAATTCCTTGTGCTTTAAATGGTTTTTTAATGTCACTTGGCTCAATAAATACTGTATTCTGTATTCTGTATTCTGACCCTCCACCACGGAATGAGTCGCATGTCACCTTTGCATGATTTTCATATTTTTACATTTTCCTAAAGAGTTTTTTATGTTCTATCCAGTGGTGAAACCCGTTTTAGAAAAGAGCGAAAACTGTTTGAGTTATAAGCCTGTGACTAAGGTGAACCTCACACTGTTACCAGACACTCCCCGGACTTATTTTAAGCCTAGCGCAGAACCGCGCGAGGTGACATGCGACTCATTTCGTGTTGGTGGGTCACATATATATATATAATGATGTAAACCAACTGTTGCGGTGATACCCTCCTCACTGCCAGGTTCGAATAAGTAATAGTATGTACCTTGATCGGGAAAAGCTAAACACTTCATCATTTATAAGCGACTGCCACGTGTTTGATCAATTCAAATACGGTAAACATCATTCTAAACGGTACCAAAATCAAGAATACTGGCCAAGAAACAAATAGACACGAAGCAATAACTGTGTCTGCGGTACCTAACAGCTTCATTTATCTCCACCTTAAACAGCATGCAGATGTTTACATTTGGCACTGAATGAAATATTTCAAATTGAGAGGATGCAACATACTTCAAAGAATTATTGGAAATTACTCTAAAACACCAATGCAGTACCTTAAAAGTCAAGGAATATCTGATTACGCAAGATATTAAATGTTCTGTGTTGATTTTTCGTTTACATCTGTCATAATGTTCAGTTACAGAGCATTCGATAAAAAAAAATGCTCAGAGCCGGAACATTTCAACATTTGCTCAGAGCTAGAACATTTTGCCGATCAAACACCTCAGAGCTGGAACATTTCGTTTTTGCCGCATAACATGCAGATTTCACCACTTTGATGCCATCCACTGATAGGAAGTGTTAAATATATGCTATTCTATCACCAGGAGTACATATTTCATCTATAAGGGCCTTATAATTATATTGTCCGTTTTGCGAATTGCGTCAGAGCTGGAACAAACCTAAGCTCCGCCCATTTTGCTATTCCTCAGTGCTGGCACATCAATTAAACGAGTTAATTAATTTTGAGAGAAATCTAGAAGCAATCTGAAAAATGTTTTGACGCCAAAACATTGCTTTTACATTGACCCAGCTCCCCATGATGGTTTGGGTGGTCTGTGCTAGTCTGTATCGAGCATAACCACGAAATTGCATATACATCTCCACTTTTTGACACAGATGATCAATTATTGCGATCCATATTTATTGTAGCATCTATGTGCCTACATTTGGTAATACCCAATGCATTTGTGAACGTTGCAAACCAAAAAGTATAGTGGAACTCTGCCTTAGACACCTACAGTTGTGATCGATCTGAGCCGACAACGCAAAAGTGGCCCCTCAGAGCTGGATCACTACCGCCTCAGATCTTTTCACGCATAGAACGTCTCCCACACCGTGGAAACAGACAGAGAGATAGATAAAGAGACATAGAGAGACACTGTGAGAGACAGAAACAGACAGAGATTGAGAGAGACAGAGAGTTTACACACAGAGAGAAAGAGAGAGACAGAGATACCTTGACCAGCACGCAGTCCTGCTTGCACAACTCCTTGACGTCGCTGCTCGCGATGCGCCGCCTTTCTTCAGCCACGTCTTCGTCTTCCTCCGCGGCGTCCCCCTCTGTGTGCCTCCCTCCCATACACGAACACCCATAGATACAGGCACAGTCACACCGCGACAGCCCCTGCCTCTCAAACTCCAGCGTCAGCAGCAGGAAAACCACACCCTGCACGAACAAGCACAGCAGGTACTTGCCCGTGCCGCCCTCTAAGGCCCAGTAGTTCTCCGAGAAGTCGTCACACTCCCGGCCGCCACAACCCTTGCTGAAGCCTTTGCAGCACCGGCCCTCCCTGACAAGGCACGACTGCGTGTAGTTGCCCAGTTCACACGAGGTAAGTGTGACGTAGTTGGTGAAAAGCCTGCTCAACCCAGCGATGAGGTTGTAGAGTGGCAACAAGTAACTGCACACCTGGTCCAGGGTGTTGGCCATGCTTTTATAGGTTCTAAAAAAAGAGAAGAGGAACACAACGACCGGCATGATAACGCCGCTGGCGAGGTTAAGAAAGAAGAGAATGGTCATGGCGTTGAGCGCCGACTTGAAGAAGAAGTGCGCAAGGTAGGCGAAAGACAGCATGGCCAGACCGTACAGCGCGAAGAGGACGACGACGAGAGCGGGTCGCGAGCCCTCTGTGATGGGCTCAAGGCCAGAAAGGCACAGCAGGCCGATGATCACGGCGAAGGTTGGCGCGCACACCGCCAGGTCCCACAGCAGGTTGCCCGTCCAGTACACCAAGGGGCTCACCCCGCTCACACGCTGCAAGTGCTTGGAGCCAGCCGTGCCCTCGCTCATGATGGAGACGATGAAGAGGGGGGAGTGGAAGGCCATGCCGAGCCCCAAAATCATGCCCAACATAAGGCCCACCAACCCGTAAATAAACAGTTTGAGCTGTTCCTTTGAAAAATGTGCGTCTATCGCGGACTTTTGGGGAAGCGGGTAGAGGACTGGGACGATGTTGACGCTGCTGTTGACTCGCTCCTTGGCTACGGCGTTAAGGACGAGGGCAAAAGCGATGGCCCTGGCGTGGATCGGGAAGGGGTTGTAGAGCGCTGTGGCCATTATCTCTGACACTTTTTCCCCCGGCATGAAGGCAGCTCCCACGATGACCTTCCTGGAAAAGTCTTGCGGCGAGAAGCCCACGGTCAGTTTGCACAGGTCCTTGAAGCTGCCCACCTCCTTAGCTGTGTGCTGACCGTCGCCAAACTGACCGGCGTACAGCTTGCTCAGGCTGCTGAGAGAGGCTTTGACTTCTGGCGGGGTGACTCGGCTGGGCAGGTCGAAGACGCCGTAAGGCACGGTGGTTTCACAGAACGGGTCAAGGTTGAGCTTGAGCGGCGGGCTTACACCTTAACAAATTGATGAGACATGTGAGATAAGACTTAATGTCTATAATGTGCAGAACACTAGCTGGGAAAGAAGTTGGCTTGAGTACATTCAATACCTTCAAACAAAACAAAATACAATTGCTCACCGAATTCTTGACACACACACACACAAACACACACACACATACACACACACACACGCACGCGCGCGCGCGCGCAAACACACACGCCAAAACACACACACACACACACACACACACACAAACACACACGCCAAAACACACACACACACACACACACACACACACACACACACACACACACACACACAGACAAACACAAACACACACACGCACGTACTACGTACGCAAGCACACATACCACATTAAACCGCGTGTACCTTTTTGAGGACTTCCTTTTGCATCCGCCACGTTTAATGTTTGCTTGGCCACGAGATAGGCCAGCACGGCGAAGACGACAGGCAGTATGATCTGGATGAGGCTGGTGGCAGGACTGCGCCACCAGCAGATCATTTTCTTCACCAGCATGCCCCGCAGCTGGGACAGGCTGAGGTGGAGGCCCGACAGGCGACTGTAGCCCCGGGACAGAGCCAACACGTCCACCACCGCTTGGGCGTTTTGGTTGGCGTCACTGGCCTTCAGTCTGACGTCACTGGTCGTCGGTACAATGTCATTGGCCTTCAGATTGACGCCCCTGGCCTTCAGATTTAGGTCATTGGTCGTCATGTTGACGTCACTGGCGGGTTGATTGACACCCCTGGCCTTCAGTTTGACGTTAAAGGCCTTCTGCTTAACGTCACTGGCCCCCTGGTTGACGTCGCCGGAGTTCTGGTTGACGTCGCTCCTCTCGTCGTTGTTTACGTTGTTGGACTGCTCCCCAGGTCTGGGATCGATGGAGCTCCCGGTTTCAGGAGCCGAGGTGACCGAGGTGGTTTCTTCCTCCTCTTCCTCCTCCTCCCCCTGGTCCCCCTCCTCCGGCACGGCGATGAGGGTGCTGCTGGAATGCGCGGCAATCTCTGCGCTCTCCCCGACCTTGAGAAACACCTCTTCCATGGTCGTGGCGGAGGCGCCAAAATACGTGATGCCCAGCTCACCCTTGTTCTGCTCGAGGAAGGCGAAGAGGTCGGGGAACTGGGCGGACTGGTCATCGGGCAGCAGGAAAGTCACCTGGTCCAAACAAGATTGTATTCCATTTTAATATGGTACAATCAAACCTGTCTCCAACAACCAACCAAAGGCCGACCAAAATTGCTCGTTATCGACAGGTGGTCGCAATGGAGAGGTGAATCAGTTATACCGGAAAGAACCTTTGTGACCCTCCACCACGGAATGAGTCGCTTGTCATCAATAATTACGTCCAGTGGTTGTCACGTATCAATTTTGCGATTTCGTTACATTTCTATAGTCAGTTGTCCACCTACTTATATCACCTGATAAGCTGAAAATGCCTTAAAAGTTGAATAACACGCATTTGAAGCTCCCTACCCATGCGTTTTTGTGTGAGATTAGCGCCCCCAAAAAAGCCACTTTTACCCAACATTCGCCCTGTATACTTCCAAAGGACCCGTCGCTACACACATGAATGGAGAGGTCTTTGTTCCGACTTTCAAACTGTCTAGTTTCTATTGGTAAATATACTTGACCTTTGAGCGGGTTGCTATGGAAAGAGGCCTGGGTAGGTTAAACATTTTGGGGCTATTTTTACCAGAACCGAGGTTTTGAGGGTTACCTCATTCACAGGCTTATAACTCAAACAGTTTTTGCTCTTTAGTAACATGGTTTCAACCCTGGGTAGAGCATAAACAATCCTTTAGAAAATAGAGAAATACAAAAATCACACATTGGTGACTTGTGAAGCGACTCATTCCGTGGTGGAGGGTCACATTTTTGGAAATGTCGTCGGGGTGGTCGTAATGGGCAGATCGTCGTTATCAAGAGGTGGTCGTTATCAAGAGGTGGTCGTTATCAAGAGGTGGTCGTTATCAAGAGGTGGTCGTCATCAAGAGGTATTCGTTATCAAGAGGTATTCGTTATCAAGAGGTAGTCATTATCAAGAGCTGGTCGTTATCAAGAGCTGGTCACCAGAGCAGGGTTGGACCAATGATAATGATAACATGGAAAACAACAGGGAAACGAACTCAAGCGAACATTTCTAGATGTTGTTTCTGCCAGGCAAGTGGTTCCGTGTGTTGCAGTGTCACACTTCAACATCATCGGACTGAAGCAATGGCTTCAAGCAATTGGCACAGTACAGTTACGACAATGTTATGGTTGGCCTACAGTCACCACAACAATGCTATGGTTGGCCTACAGTCACCACAACAATGTTATGGTTGGCCTACAGTCACCACAACAATGTTATGGTCGGCCTACAGTCACCACAACAATGTTATGGTTGGCCTACAGTCACCACAACAATGAAGGATCGCCTCATCCAAATGAAGGTCATGCAGCGAAAAAAGGTTACTGAAAAGGCAGCAGGCATCGACCAAGAGCTGCCGCCACACACTGCTTTCAGTAATCAAAGTGTTACAAACTGCTTACACACTTTCAACTTCAGAGAAAGACGCCCAGTTCGCAAAACAACATTGACTGCCAACCATCCAGCTGCCCACCGAGCCTGGTGCACTCAACATGTGAGGTGGTTACATCATCATAAGGCTTAGTTCTTGTTAAAGCCCGTCCTTAATTGAGGCCGTAGTCGACCACACGAAGCTTCGCCAAGTCTTTATACCGAAAACTCGCGGCAACGGCGTGGTACATTGACCATAGTCTCTGCTTTGAGCCCAACATCGCTTCTCAAGTTTTGACATGCGAAGCTTCGCCGTAGCTGAGGGTCACCAAGGGGGGGGGGGGGGGTCTGTGCACGTGCACGTTGAGGCCAAAAGTGCCACGCACGGTGATCCACGGTGCACGTTACGAGACAGCTCCATGCACGGTGCACGCCGGACCTCTGTGCACGGTGCACGCTACGAGACAGCTCCATGCACGGTGCACGCCGGACCTCTGTGCACGGTGCACGCTACGAGACAGCTCCATGCACGATGCACGCCGGACCTCTGTGCACGGTGCACGCTACGAGACAGCTCCATGCACGGTGCACGCCGGACCTCTGTGCACGGTGCACGCTACGAGACAGCTCCCTGCACGGTGCACGCCGGACCTCTGTGCACGGTGCACGCTACGAGACAGCTCCATGCACGGTGCACGCCGGACCTCTGTGCACGGTGCACGCTACGAGACAGCTCCATGCACGATGCACGCCGGACCTCTGTGCACGGTGCACGCTACGAGACAGCTCCATGCACGGTGCACGCCGGACCTCTGTGCACGGTGCACGCTACGAGACAGCTCCATGCACGGTGCACGCCGGACCTCTGTGCACGGTGCACGCTACGAGACAGCTCCATGCACGGTGCACGCCGGACCTCTGTGCACGGTGCACGCTACGAGACAGCTCCATGCACGGTGCACGCCGGACCTCTGTGCACGGTGCACGCTACGAGACAGCTCCATGCACGGTGCACGCCGGACCTCTGTGCACGGTGCACGCTACGAGACAGCTCCATGCACGGTGCACGCCGGACCTCTGTGCACGGTGCACGCTACGAGACAGCTCCATGCACGGTGCACGCCGGACCTCTGTGCACGGTGCACGCTACGAGACAGCTCCATGCACGGTGCACGCCGGACCTCTGTGCACGGTGCACGCTACGAGACAGCTCCATGCACGGTGCACGCCGGACCTCTGTGCACGGTGCACGCTACGAGACAGCTCCATGCACGGTGCACGCCGGACCTCTGTGCACGGTGCACGCTACGAGACAGCTCCATGCACGGTGCACGCCGGACCTCTGTGCACGGTGCACGCTACGAGACAGCTCCATGCACGGTGCACGCCGGACCTCTGTGCACGGTGCACGCTACGAGACAGCTCCATGCACGGTGCACGCCGGACCTCTGTGCACGGTGCACGCTACGAAACAGCTCCATGCACGGTGCACGCCGGACCTCTGTGCACGGTGCACGCTACGAGACAGCTCCATGCACGGTGCACGCCGGACCTCTGTGCACGGTGCACGCTACGAGACAGCTCCATGCACGATGCACGCCGGACCTCTGTGCACGGTGCACGCTACGAGACAGCTCCATGCACGGTGCACGCCGGACCTCTGTGCACGGTGCACGCTACGAGACAGCTCCATGCACGGTGCACGCCGGACCTCTGTGCACGGTGCACGCTACGAGACAGCTCCATGCACGATGCACGCCGGACCTCTGTGCACGGTGCACGCTACGAGACAGCTCCATGCACGGTGCACGCCGGACCTCTGTGCACGGTGCACGCTACGTGACAGCTCCATGCACGGTGCACGCCGGACCTCTGTGCACGGTGCACGCTACGAGACAGCTCCATGCACGGTGCACGCCGGACCTCTGTGCACGGTGCACGCTACGAGACAGCTCCATGCACGGTGCACGCCGGACCTCTGTGCACGGTGCACGCTACGAGACAGCTCCATGCACGGTGCACGCCGGACCTCTGTGCACGGTGCACGCTACGAGACAGCTCCATGCACGGTGCACGCCGGACCTCTGTGCACGGTGCACGCTACGAAACAGCTCCATGCACGGTGCACGCCGGACCTCTGTGCACGGTGCACGCTACAAGACAGCTCCATGCACGGTGCACGCCGGACCTCTGTGCACGGTGCACGCTACGAAACAGCTCCATGCACGGTGCACGCCGGACCTCTGTGCACGGTGCACGCTACGAAACAGCTCCATGCACGGTGCACGCCGGACCTCTGTGCACGGTGCACGCTACGAAACAGCTCCATGCACGGTGCACGCCGGACCTCTGTGCACGGTGCACGCTACGAAACAGCTCCATGCACGGTGCACGCCGGACCTCTGTGCACGGTGCACGCTACGAGACAGCTCCATGCACGGTGCACGCCGGACCTCTGTGCACGGTGCACGCTACGAGACAGCTCCATGCACGGTGCACGCCGGACCTCTGTGCACGGTGCACGCTACGAGACAGCTCCATGCACGGTGCACGCCGGACCTCTGTGCACGGTGCACGCTACGAGACAGCTCCATGCACGGTGCACGCCGGACCTCTGTGCACGGTGCACGCTACGAGACAGCTCCATGCACGGTGCACGCCGGACCTCTGTGCACGGTGCACGCTACGAGACAGCTCCATGCACGATGCACGCCGGACCTCTGTGCACGGTGCACGCTACGAGACAGCTCCATGCACGGTGCACGCCGGACCTCTGTGCACGGTGCACGCTACGAGAATTTCCCCATGCCCATGCACATTACGTCCAAAAAGCCCATTCCCGCTGCACGTGGTAAAGCATCGCCCCCCTCGTAGCTCGCAACGAAGTTGTTTTTTTTGTAAGAAGAGTGCTTTTCGATTCAAGCTGGACGACGAAATCAGACTCAATACTGAAGTGAACAAGAAGGGCAAAGCCCATACGAGTCACATGCTTGACCTTGACCTTTACATGACCTTGAACTTCAGGGTCAAGGTCAAATAACTAAACCTAGCAATGACATCATACACTAAGAACTGCTTTACACATTTTTCCTACCAAAATACATGTGACCTTGACCCAAGGTCAAGGTCATGCAACACGAAGCTGTTAATTCAAGACATAGGAAGTACAATGGTGCTTATTGGCTCTTTCTACCATGAGATATGGTCACTTTTAGTGGTTCACTACCTTATTTTGGTCACATTTCATAAGGGTCAAAGTGACCTTGACCTTGATCATATGTGACCAAATGTGTCTCATTATGAAAGCATAACATGTGCCCCACATAATTTTTAAGTTTGAAACAGTTATCTTCCATAGTTCAGGGTCAAGGTCACTTCAA